>NC_133204.1:1302500-1420000 GCF_958299795.1 Porites lutea
TTCCAATGATCTCTATTGATGAAATGGCAATCTTAGATATTAAAGCAACCATTGCATTGCCATTTCAATTACATGTACATGTAAGTTTGACAATGCAAGATGAGTGATGAAGGCCAAGAAGTCTGCCAATAATTAAAGTGTGCAATTAATGCTGCAGCTTTTTTATTGTCTCATTTTCTTTGGCGTTACCAAACAAAGCAATTCTTCATTTGTGATGATTTCATTGAAAAACCAACAATGTAATGGAAAGTGCACAACAATAACAACATCCCTGGGGTCAACCTCCTTAGATAACCATTGTTATTATTCATTCAAAATATTTCCCCAATTCTGACTCGCTAAAAGAACACACATAATTCATCATAACCAGTTACTGATGACCAAATTTGGAAGAATTTTGTGTTTAACGAGGAAATGACGTCAAAAATGCAGCCCCCTACAGGTTAACATACTGTCACAGAGAAGACCTGGGGATGAGATTGAGTTGTTTTGGTTGTGAGAAAAAAATGGCGGACATTTCACTCGTTTCAAGAGTAAGAACTACAGCTGAAACTGCTATTTAAGTGAGCTCAGTACTTTGAAATTTTTTAGAACCATTATTATCAACCTCTGTGGACTTTAGTGGGTGGTGGAATTGAACGCTTGGAGGATTCTGTTCGGCCTACAGGGAGTCTCATCCCACCTGGCTGTACATGGTATCAAACAAGTGTCGGAGAATTCAAGCCGGACCAAAATCTTGTTGTGACAGCTGATGGACAGGAGGTACAGATAGAATGTAATTTTGTTTATAGAGGCTTGACTCCAATGATTTTTTTGGGATCTGGAATTTCCTCATTTGAAGTTCGGGATTAGAGGTATTTTTAAGCAAAATCAGGGCGAGATTTGGGATTGAAAGTATGGACGGGAGGTGGGAGGCCAAAAATAACCCTCAGGATTAAGGGATTACACAAAGTCTTGGGTCAGGATTACTTGATTGAAAAACCCTATAGGGGACCCTCTTTATAATTGTCTTTAAAATACACTGTACGACCCATACAAAATGAGCAGCGCTGTTGCAGTGCTGCAGTCAACAACTTCAAGAAGCACTGCAAAAGAGCTGCAAAAGGGCTGGTCTGCGGCAGTTGCAAATTTTTACTAATGTATTGTTCAATGCAAGCGTGTTTTTATAATATAAACGAATTGTTTGAAGTGAATAATAAAACAATTTTTGTATTTGGCCTTTGTTTGATCGGAGGAATTATGCAAATCTCTGGGGGTGTTTTCATATCCATCTGGGCCAATGACACCCTCCTCGTTCGGGTCATCCAATAAGAATATTGCTAATTATTCAACTTGTTGTTGTGATATACAGTAAGCTTATCTCCACAAATAATGTGAATGCACTATAATAATGTCACTTTTTTGCTAAACTGTTACACTGTTTCATATTTCAGATTGCCTATGAGTTTCTCTTTGTTGCTGTTGGTCTTAAATTGAGGTTTGACAAGGTATGTCAAAAATTATGACCCTCTCGGGACTAGAGTAAATCCCAGTGAGTACATTTAGCTCAACATACTCCCTAATCATGCACTACAATTTACACTGTAAGGAAGATTTAGTGTCATAGACAAGGGATTCTCCAAATAGAGGAGTAATAGCAGCAAAGAAATCAATGTTGAGCCATAAACCATTAAGATTACTTTTATTATATAAAACAGATAAAAATGGCTTATTGGTGGTCTTGTCTGATTTGTCAAATTACGTATCTTTGACTGGATTCCTTAATTCAAATCGTGTTAAATGAGGAATAATAAAGGGGGGAATAAAATACTGACCACAATCAACTCCCTGACTCTGCATTAATTAATAAGTGATTATTAAAAAAACGAAAGCAAACAAAAAACAATGCAAGAGAAGTAAAAGAAGGGGATGAGAGAAAGTGAAAGGGTGAAAGGTAAAAGTCAAAATTTTGCTTTTAGATGCACGTGCTCAAACTTCACAAGGTTGCAAAGTGCTTGACTTTTAAACAGTGTTTTGGGCAGTTTTGGTTCTTTTTCGCCAGATAGTGACTAGCAACCAGCTTGACTATACATTTACTTGTACTAAGGCCCAGTTCATACAAATGTATGTCAAACTTTTCATGTACCGAACCTAAACCTTTCAATTAAGTGCATGGAAAAAAAGATCAACATTTGAATCAATTAAGTCTGACATTTAATTTCGGTCGACGCATGAATTAAGTGTCAGTGACCCACATGGAAATTTCGACTGTGGAGCAACATCAATTTGGGTCGACCCAATTAGGTATTAAGTTCAGTACATGAATTGATCGACGTTTGAACTGGGTGTACGCCTTAAGAAAATGGTGTTTTTTAGCAAAATTTCTAAGAGCAAATGGGCTGCAGCTTAAATTCCTTGGAAACTGTAATTGTTTTTGGTTGCGGTATATTACAGGTTATCGGGCTGCCACAAGCATTAGGAACTCCTGGTGTTGGAAGTAACTACTCACACTTAACAGTTAATGACACATGGAAGGCCATACAGAATTTTAAGGGTGGAAATGCAATCTTCACTGTGCCAAATTCACCCATTAAATGTTTGGGTGCTCCACAGAAAATCATGTACTTAGCAGAAGCATACTTCAGAGAAGTAAGATTTTTGTTTTTTTATCATCATTTGTCTTTTCATTTATCATCTAGCTCTATCAATTAATTAAACTATTTACCTACTTTTAATTGTTAGTATCTTTGTACACTCTCTCCCTTTAATGTTTTTCAATTGTGTGAGCTTTGTAATTAGTCTTGCAAATGAAACTGCCTCCCATCAGTAACCGCACTGTGGTAGTGGTCAACTCAAAAGCTCTGCTCTTTCGGCCACTTATGCACTCTTCTTCTGTAATACTCAATGTAACATACTACTATTATTGTATTCATGTACTTTTGAATGAGTGTGAATAAAATGAACTTGCACTTGAACTTTCATTTAAAATTGAAAACTAAATAAATATACAGAAGAGGAAAAAATAATAATCATTTGCATGAACAACAATAATAATAATTGTACAGCGTATGTAGGACTGCTGGCAGAATGAACTTGTGAAAAGTCTGCTAGGTACATGTATAGTATTGATTCACTGTGTACAGTCCTCTTTCTTTCCTGTAACGAACATCAATCCTTTTCTGCCTGTTAATCAAGATAATGATATATTTTTTAAGAGACTTAGTTGTCAATGAATGGTATTGTTTTCTTTTTTTCAGAACAATGTACGTGATAAAGCAAATGTCATGTTCAACACATCACTGGAGAGAATATTTGGTGTAAAGAAATATGCTGATTCATTGACAAAAATTGTGGAGGAAAGAGACATAAAGATAAACTTCAAGAGAAACTTGATTGCGATCAATTCTGATACACAGGAAGCTACCTTTGAGATCTTAGATGGTTCACAGCCAAAGCGACTGGAAACCTATGAGGTAGGCTGACCAGCTGCCATAATACTAAAGTGTAATTAATCCTCTGTGCTTAAAATTGGGTAGAACATGTAGGTAAAATTCAAAAGACTTGTTGATTAATTAGTGCCTGATATTATCAAGAAACAGGTCTTGCTGGTACATTGTGGTGTATGTGTTGAAGGTGAAATGGATTTGAGTTAAAATCAGTATTTTACCCAGTTTGATCCAGCATTTCCTTTTGGTTTCCAGCCCTAATTATTCACAGGAGTCTGAGACAGAGAAAAATTAAATTCTGGTTTCACCTGATAACAGATTTTTATAGCTACATGTACAGCTGTACAATATAGTTATAGTCTTTTGTATACAAGTATAGTAGTTGGCAAAGTTAGGACACTGTTGAGTGAACTTCTTAATATGAACAAATAATTTTTTTTTAATATTAAAATTAATACATTTACATGTATTTTACCCATTAAGCCCCAATATCTACCTACAAATTCTCCAAACTAATCTTCATACTTTTCCTCAAAGAATCAGTTGAGGAAATTTGCTCAAAGATCAAAGCATTAATTTGCTCATGTGATCATTTATTAATTTTCATAAATGGTTCTTTATATTATGTATTGATATTGTTGGGAGGGAATTGAAGTTGGTCACTCTTGGGACGTAAGAGTTGTGATTAAATAGATGTAGCTGTCTTTTTTTTTTTTTTCTGTCTTTGGGGTAGGGTGTAAGAACAGTGAAATACAGTTGATCCTCCGCTAACGCCCACCTCTTTACAACAGCCACTTTTGTTCATCCCAGCGGACAAAAAATCTATACATTGAGTCTTGTTTAAAACCTTTCTACAACGGCGATCTCTTTACAACGGCCACTTTCTTCTGTCCCCAAGGTGACCATCGTAGAGAGGTTCAACTGTAATGCAGTTATATGTTTGAAGCTCATGATCAGCGGCTGTGATAAACAAGTCTACTGACAGTGAATAGTTTTGCCTTGACGGATTGAATTATTCATAAAATTGTTGTGAACCTAATTAATAAAATAGCTTAGTTTTTTAGACTGTTTAAGGGATGAGTAATATGTATGTGATGATTGTAGAATAACATGTATGTTTTGATGCGTTGCAGTATGACATGATTCATGTGACACCTCCCATGGGACCACCAGATTGCCTAATTGGAAGCCCCATCTCAGATGAGACTGGATTTGTTGATGTTGACAAGATTACAATGAGACACAAAAAATATTCCAACATATTTGCCATTGGTGACTGTGCTAATTCACCCAACGGTAAAACTGCTGCTGCCGTGGCTGGGCAGACTGGTGTAATCAAGGCAAATGTGATGGCATTAATTGAGGGACGAGCTATGCCAGCTCAGGTATAATATTTATTTTGCTTACACTACCCAGAAAGATGCACATGCAGAGTAGATAGGTAGATGTAGATAGATGCTGAGTAGATTCATGTAGATAGGTCAGCAAGGACCTCACAAAGCCAGTTTATTGCGATTGTACTATATTTAAGATACATGATGTAATATAAAGACCGCACAAGTTTACAAAGTTACAAAACCCACTATCAATGACAAAAATTGAACCTCTAAACCAAATAAATATGACACCACCAGATATGATTAAACCCAAAACCACTTTGTGGAATAAAGGGAAGGTATACCCCGCTTGCTTAATTCAGCAGTGGTGCCGACAACTCAGGGGCAGAGGTGCACGGAAACTAACAACTGCTAAATGCCTTGTGCTAGTAAAACAGCTGTTTCTGGCTGTTCTGTGATACTTCACTGTCAGAAATACCATGATAGACAGTTGAAGGCAGTTACTTGAGTTTCTGGTGAATTTTGCTACATTTGTATAATCATGGATCCAAGTAACTATTTTTGAATGTGTGTTTTGTCTGCATGTACCAGTATTTGAATGGAACACTCATACATCTAATTACTTGATTAAACAATGTATTTACTTGACTGTATATTTATCCCTGGGGCTCAGTCAATCGTAAGGTGATTCACAGATTGAATTGCATTATTAAATTTCCTACTCTACACTTTAAGTTTGTTGTTGCCATCATGTACTCAGATGTCTTGCATGCCATAGAATCTAAATCTAGGTATACATTGTAAATATTCAACAATTTTCTGAAGGAATTATTATTTTTTTTCAACGACAGTATGATGGATACACATCATGTCCGCTTGTCACTGGTTACAATAAACTAATTCTTGCTGAATTTGACTACAATGGCAACCCTTTGGAAACATTTCCCTTTGATCAGTCAAAGGTAAGTGTAAACAGTACGTGGCTATGCAACAAAGTTAACAGTTGAGGAGGTGGAGGGGGTGGAGCAGAACCTCTATGACCTGCAATCACGACATAATTGTTGGGACATTGTACTCAAATAGGGTAACTACAGAGACAATTAAAGAATCCACACCCCTCCCCCCTCTTCTTCATTCAAGGTTGGGGTGTTTGTTGTTTTCTTTAGATAGCACAACATTGCATGAAGGGGATGGGGGAGGAAAAGCCTTATTTTCCCCTCTGGAAGTCAGTAAAGTGTCAGAAAGCCCCTTTAGGGCAAAGTGTCTCAACTGCATAATTTTGTCACGGATTGTAGCTCTGATACAGTACCTTCTTTTCGGAATTCTGCCTGTATTTTGGACTCCTAGATCCTTGCTTTGTAAGTTACTTGTACTTCTAAAGGCTTCTGAACCCATGTTTATAATGTACATGTACAGAAAAGCAAGGGAATACATTTAATTTGTTTCATTCAAATTATTAAGCCACTTTTTCAGTGCCTTGGAAGTCTAGCTGACAATAAAGTTATGCAAGTCAAATAACATTGCAGGCCTCACTACCTGTTGTAATTATTAGTCTCTTGATTCTTACAGTCATTAGAAATTGATTAAAGAGACCATAAATGCACAAACGCAAATTTGGTATATTTTTTCCTTTTTTTCCAGGAGAGATACACAATGTATTACATGAAAAAAGATATTCTCCCTGAAGTCTACTGGAATGGATTAGTCAGGTAGGCCTGCAGTACCATCCAAAAAGCTTTACCCCAGTGTAATTAAAATAATGTACAGTGTATGAAGTAAAATAGCGTCAGTCATTGTAGTTCACTGCTTTTTCAGTAGGCTGCTTTGTTATAATATCAAGCGAATTTACAAGTTGAATTTGATTAATAATAATGCTTACAGAACACATTAATGTTATGTTTTAAATGTTTTCATTTTCTTATTTCCCCTAGACCTCCTTAATTAAAGTTAAGTTGAAATACATGCACATCTCCTTGTCTAAAAACTCTTTTCTTGGTTCTGGTTTCTATTTCAGGGGCCTGTGGCCAGGTGTGTCACCACTAAGAAGAACTCTTCATTTGGGAATGAGAGGATAATTCTTTACCTGCACCCTGCACAGGATGGAATTGATCTATGATAAAGACCTTGATCTATCAAGGAGCCCTCCTATTGTTTGCACTGATCAAAATTTAACAAAAAGCACAAGACAAGTCAAGCAAGATGCAAGATCATTGTTCCACATTTTAGTGGGCCAGAGGACATTTTTTGCATTGTGTCAGTCACTTGTGTCTTGTTCGCATAATAATATTTTCCCATAATATATTTTTTGTAAGTAAGTTATTTGTGATTGGTCAGAGTATTGATTTAACTTTGTGGGACTTAATTTTAACC
Source organism: Porites lutea (assembly GCF_958299795.1). Lineage (NCBI taxonomy): Eukaryota > Metazoa > Cnidaria > Anthozoa > Scleractinia > Poritidae > Porites > Porites lutea. The sequence continues at coordinate 1,309,633 of NC_133204.1, forward strand.
TGCTGAATGAAAACTTGCTAAATTAAAGTTCCAAATAGTGTGATTTTAATGCATTTGATGATAAAGTTATATTGAGTTTGATTATTAATTTTTTTGACAACACTTGTCTGTAGAGAGCCTTTAGTGTAAAATAGCTACAGTCATGTAAAGCATAAAAGTGGCAACCAAAAAATTGGATTGTGCTTTCTTCTACTAGCATAAAAAGGGACCAGTATAAAATTACTGAATTTATGATTAAATAATTTTCTATTTTTAAAATAATGTATGTAGCTGAAAAGTTTTTTAAAGTACTTACACACTGTATATTTGTAGTTTATAGTTAGTATGGGAATTAATGCATTTCTCACAACTTAATAGATTGTTTAGTATAGTCATCACAGGGGCGGATCCAGGATTTTTTTTAGGAGGGGGTGCACTCGTCTCTTGCTCTACTTCAACACCAATAAACCACATAGTTTTTTTTTTTTGCAGAATACCAGTTGTATTAGAAAACCGCAGGTCATCTCAGGGGGGGGGGGGGGGGGGGTGCGCACCCCCTGCTTGCTTCCCCAAGATCCGCCCTTGCATCATAAAGTAACAATTGCTAATCTTTGTAGGGAAAGTAGTTTACATTAACCTTCAGAAGCTGCTACAGCATTTGTTTTTCTTAATAGTAAACAGGGGAGCTGAGTATTTTTTAAAAGCCTCCTGTCCTCATAGATCTGATTCTTAGACATTATTATTTATCCCTATGAGCATTTTCGCCTTTGCAACAGACATTTCTTGTAAGTAGGACAAAATTTAGTTAGGTAGTAGTTTAAGCAGACTATTATTTCCAGTGCAACTTAAATTAGCATGATTGCACTGCAGCCACCAAAGGCTTGCCATTCTCTGTGTTTTGGATTTCACCTTAAATTAATAACATTATTTAGAATAACTGTGAAACTCACAAAACCGTGAACACCAGAAATATTTATGTAATGTTATTGTGTTGCAAGTAATAAGCCAATAAGGTGCAAGATAACTAAACTGCAAACAGCAATGGTAATTAGTTTGTGGTTTTGAGGTTTGCTTGTGTATCCTGAACTTTATTGTGATTGGCCAGTACACAATCAACATTCCTGAAATTTTTCAGGTTTCCATGGTTTTCTGAGTTTGACAGTAGTTATTTAGGGCTCTCATAGTTACAGTGTATGGATAGACAAAAAAAATCAATAAAAAATTTAAAAGCTCTCAAAAACAAACAAAAAACGGAAGTGATGTATCGTGCATTATTTTGTTTTATGGTTAAAGCCACAATCAAATTTGTTTGAGTACAGTACTTTAGGTACAGTACCAGTTAGCTACAGTTTAGGTACATTACCAGTTAGCTACAGTGAGCTGCAGTGTCACAACAGATGGTTCCAAAAGTATGAGGGTTTTATGGAAAAGCAACTTCGAATTCCTTTTGTATTAATAATAGTACATTTTACTCAAAATATGCATAGCTTTGAAACAAGTATAGTTTTTGTGGGCACTTCAATATACAAATTTGTTGGTACCTATAGGCTTCTTCTTGTTACTTTTGACATTTTGTTACATTTTAAGAGAGTTAGTTAAAAATTCTTGCAGATCAGGAAAGATCAGGACAGAGCCATAACCGAGGATGGGTCACTGGTTAAGGTTCCTGCATGGATAAGATAATTCATTGATACATGTAGATATCACAAACAAAACTGGGAAGTTCAAAGGAAAAGTTGATGTAGTAATTGACCACTCCAGAAAATACCATAACATACCATAATGCTCTTTGTTTGTCACCCCAAAATTTTGCATAAGCATTGTTTTCAGTTTCTCTTGGGGCCATTTTAACTCCCAAGAGAAACTGAAGACGATGCTTATGCAAAATTTTGGGGTGAAAAACAAAGAGCATTATGGTATGTTATGGTATTTCTGGAGTGGTCAATTTTGAAACTGCAAGTCAAGGTTTAGGGTTAAGATTCAGTGAGAATAGGGATGTGTTCCAAATCAAGAAGTTTAACATGTATGCAGCAATAGCTTTGAGGTTGTTATCAAAAGATATTAAATATAGTGAACAAAAGGCTAGTGCAAATCCAGAGGCAAATATTATGTGGAACTTTTCTGAAAGCTGAGACTGACATAATAGTCACACTTCTGAAAGCTGTTGTTTATTAAGAACTAAAAGAAATTTTATGAAATTGTTTTCATTAAATTGTCCAACCACATGACTTTAAAGTGTAATATATGTATATACAGTAGTTTAAAACATGTTTACATCCCATTTATAAAACTATTATTTTCTTTTTGCTTTCAAGTAGAAACTGCTGCAGTGGCATTACTTCTGGAAGGAGTGGATACTGTAAAGCACAGCAAAATGGTAGTGGCTGTGATAGTAATATTACAATACAATAATATTACAGTTTTTAATCTTTAAAAATAACACACTCAAAAATAAAATTAAAGGGAAATGATACATCAAATACCAATCCAGTAATACGCTCCTCATTTTAATAATATTAAGCCCCCCAAATTTGAAATGCAAAGGCCCCCTTAGCCCCTGAGAGCTCATACAGTGGAAGTTCTCATAAGTGAACACCCTCAGGACCCGAAAAAGGGGTCTATAAAATGGAGATAGCTGCTTATGGAAATGTAAAAATATATAGTTTCTAAGGGAGTTGAGAGAAAAGAGGTTTTGTAAAGGTAATCAGTTGTAAGTAGAGTTGTCCTCTTACAAGGGTGTCCATTAGGAGAGCTTCCACTGTACTTGGAAATTGCTCTGTGGAGTGCAAGGTTATTGCCAACAACACTTTTTCAAACTCAACTCTACTGTAGTCTAGAAACTCAGTCAGCAACACTCTTCCTTTGTTCTCTCAATTCCAGGTGGGGGAGTACTCCCTTATATGGCCTATATGGAGATGTGCCACTGGACAGTGTATGGTTTTCGACCTCTCTGTCCTAAACAGGGTTTATAATTTCATGTGAGTCTGTTAAAAGGATATATCCTGCACAATTGATTTGATTTCCTAGATGAATTTTGCTTACAACAGCAATGAATATAATGTGAATTTGCTCTGTTACAATTGCCAATATATGGCTTTAAAACAAGATGGCATGTATTTTGTCCTCTGCCCTAAAAAGGGTAATAAAATTGAGGGTGGTGTCCTAAGCAGGGTATGTATTTTAGGATATTTTTGACCTAGACAGGGTCAGGGTTTCAAATCCTTAGCAGCACACCTATACCCAAATATTGGTCGAGTACCCACCCCGCCTCTTGGGCTCTCAATTCAGAATGTTCGGGATGAAGTCCTGTAGACTGGTGTACTGCACTACAGAAAGTTCTCATTCTATACAATACTAGAACTGTATATTGAGACAAGCCCAGGTACAAGGTTGTTATGCATCAGATTTATAGAACCACACCCTGTACATTGTATAGAATGTTTTGTCAACTTGTTCTAATCCAGAACAAAGAACAATATCACTTCATTCCACTCATGCTTACTTAACAAATTATTAAAAGATTTATAAAACCTCTTTTCTGCAGTTTGTGTCATAAAAAACTAAAATGAAAATTTAATATTAAATATTTGCGAGTGATAAAAAATTTACACCATTAGCACATATTACTGTCGTCAAGACGCAGTTGTAACATCATCAGTCTTCTCATCAGGGATATCACAGTTAGCTTGATCATCATCAACTCCTCCATCAGGTTGGAGTGAAGAGAGTTTCTTTATAAGAGCTTCTCCAAATGATTGAGAATATCCAGGACTAACTGAATCTAATAAAGCATACATTGTCTCAAAATACTTAGATGCCTTTGCTTCCTGATTCTCATCAAAGTTATCACCAACAACCTAAAATGTTGAATAATTTTTCAAATAAGCATTAAATGACAACACTGAACATGTTACAGGTAAAAATGAAATTCAGGTCAAAATTTTTTAACCTATGTTGATTCTCAACTTCTTTTGTCTTTGATTCTGACCATAATTCATAAATAATTTAGAGCTAGGAGACAAAGGAAATTACAAAAATCAAACTACAATCATGGACAAAAGTCTTGGGGCACTTTTGCATTTCTGGGTTGCTTCCAATTCACAAAGGGCCAACCCCTCCCCTCACCCCACAAACAACATTTGACGCATGCAGAGTTTTTACCTTTTTAACTTTTTTTAATTTTCAACTTTGTATAGGGTGGGGGGAGGGAGTACTGCAAGAAAATTTAACCTGAATTTAATTTTGACCTGTAACAAATACAAACAATATTGATTTTTAGGTCTTAACGCAGGGAGTACAAGGACAGGATAAATCAGTGTATTATATATTATTATTGCTGGAAAAGAAATTTTGAAGGTGTGGCCTAAAGTTATTATTATATTATATTATATATACAAAACAACAAACATATTAACATCGTTGAAATAAAATTGCCTTGGAATGTCCATACTACTTTGTTCAATTCTGTGGTGGTAGCTGTAGAAGATCGTTTTCCTGCATGTAGTCTTACAAAATAAGTGAAAGCTTTAATGCAGTAATAGTATTTATTTATTTATCTATTGCAGCGGTGAAAGCGGCTTTTCAGTAGAAAAATTATAATAACGAGTCGTACGTGAGGTGAATTACCGCCGGGTTTTGTTTTTGCGACCCACTTTATCGCAAACAACTCACTTTCATATATTCATAATTTCAAACTCATTGTTAATTATAGCACAGAGCGATGAATAACTAAGGCATGGAGAAAAAAAAACATAACTTACCCGAAATCCTAAGACACTAAGTTCAATGCACAGGCTTTTACATTCCTTAGTCAGCACATTCAAGTAAACACACTCGCGAGAAGAGGGAAGCTTCCTTGAAACGCTGATCGATTTGACGGTGAAACCAATGTCCTCTATCACAGCTTCTGCTTCAACTTTGAAGTCAATCTCTTCCTCATCCATTTTCGGGAGACAAAAAAACAAACTTGAAAGTTTTTCCTTGTCCTTCCACAAAATGGGCATTGATTGGTCTTTTACATGATCATTTATATGCACAGGAAACAAATCCCAACAGACGAATGAAAACAAAACAAAACGAAAACGAAAAAACAAAACAAAAAACAAAAACCGGCCGCGACCAGCAGTATTTGGTATGCTGTCATGCGTATAAGACTTTGAGCCCACGTCATTACTGTTTTCAGCAATTTTTTTCGATAAGTACTCTATGTAACAATAGGTAATTATTGGCGTGCAGTTTGAGTCAAACAGCTGAGTGGTGAAAATCAGAAGACTTGTAGAACCCTTCAGGGTTATATCTGTGAAAATTCCAGATGAACTCTTTCAATAACAAAACACCGGCTTGTATGTGTAAGTAATATTTATGCTGATTGTTGCAGGGAGATATTAGCTTAAGTCTATAAAATTCAATATAATAATCCTCATTTTTTTGAGATTTGAATTTCCTGCCTTCGTTTAGATGCCAAGGGGTTCAAGCTGGACAAATTTCTTGGTAATTTACAGGTAAGAAGCTTATTAACTTCATTCTATTATGAGCATAATTAAGCTTAGTTATTTCCTATATAGTATTTTTGGAACTAGATCATGGCCGCTTTGGAGAGTGTGGCATATTTACCATTTACAAAAGAAAGTTAAATATTAAATAATAATGATCGAATGATAATGATGATAATGATAATAATAATAATGATTCAAAAAAACTTGCATTCTGTGCTAAAGCTGGAATTCTCCAGTCTTTTGTCAGCACCTCTGGCAGGAATCAAAATAATTTTTTAACTGACTGGCCAAAGAAATTTCAGCTCAGTCAAGTCTCTTTTTTTACTGGTCATGTTTAAAGTAATAAAGATAATACAAGAGAGATTTCAATCAAGAACTTAAAACTTAACAGCTTAACAAGCAAAAATCCATAGAGTGCATTCTTGTCTGTTCAAAATGAGCAGCAAACCGAAAACGTTTGTAGACAATAACCAATGATCATCTTGGCCAAACTTTGTCCATATGCATTGACCATCCATTTTTCTGCTCTTGCGTTTTACAGAGAAACATGATCCACTTAAAAATTGGATTCCTTGTTGCCATAAGCCTGTTTAGCAGTAGATCGCGGATGAGGTCAAAATGTGCTAGTAGGGGTGGCGAATGGTACCTTGAAAAACGTGGGTCTCGCAAAATTTTGGCAGGATCTCGAAATCTCGGACGCGTTTTTGATAAGTCTCGAAGTCTCGTTTTTTCATGGTTTGCTTTTACTTTTTTTGAGTCTTGAAACTTTTCACCAAAGAGTCTCGGGCTCGGATTTCTAACTATGATCTCGGCGTCTCAGTGAGTCTCGGATTTTACCATTCGCCACCCCTGCTAGTGAAAGCAAACAAAGTGACACACAAGCTGCATGCCAGCATGTCACTGGTGTTCTTACCAATTCTTTTGTCTTCTTCGATCTACTATCCCACTATGAACAGATGCTATGATAACATGGAATCTATTGGTTTCATACAATGAAAAGAAAATAAAAAATGAAAAAAACTTGCCCCGCACCACTTGACTGTTTGAGGATTTGTGCCTGCAGTTAAGTCATTTTCCAAGTCACAAGATGGTTGTTAGTAGAGGTTCATATGTAATAGAATATATAGAGATCTATCTGTATAGAGGGAGACATGGGTATTGCGGTATTGAGTTTTTTTTCAAGTGGTATTTTGGTAATCTTGATTTTAATGTGCGGTATTGTGGTATCATCTAGCCTTGCCATATGTGGTTTTTCACCTTTTTCATTAAATAGTATTCAGTAAAAGAAGATCTTTCAAGGTATTGTGGCACTGTTCATTTGAGCTCTCCTCTGCTCAATAGACTATTAAGAAAAAGGCGAGACTATGCGTAGTCTAAAATTCGAGGTCTTCTCTCATTTTCTTGCAATGGTTGAGGTTGATTGCTGGTGCATACACCTGTATGTGCTTGAGATAACCAAACACACGAGATGGATACAACTTTAAGTAAGCGTGACTGATCATAAATGTACAGTAGTATCTGTATTTTGATACTGTATTTCGGTATTTGCCAATTTTTCTTATGGTATTGCATTATTGGGTACCCCCCAATGTCCCCCTTTGTATAACTTGGACAATTTGTGATCGATGTCAAGTATATGCTCCATAGGGTTATAAAATTGCCACCGGTCAAGTGAGTGAGGATGAGTTTAGAAGAATCTCTGATAAATATGGTGAGTTCACTGAATATACAGTTTTCAAAACCCATTGGAACTGGGGGTACACATGTAAGATACACAAAATATGAAATATTGAGCTTTATGGTTGATTTTTCAGGCTGGTGGAGGGTTGCCCTGGGGTTGCTACCCACTTTTTCCCAATGAACCTTAAGTACAAGTTATTGAACAATTGTACTGAAAGTGAAATTGTTGAATCCCACAAAAGGATTGCAGACATCATTCACCAGCAGCTTAACAAAAATACAATGAATCTAATGACTCGGGAACACTTTGTCTACTAATGCTAAATGTAGGATGCTAGTGGCCGAGGCACTGCTGGGAGCTCATGACATTTTTGAACTGTGAATCAGTACATGGCCCTGTTGAGGAAGAATGTAAAGTTATTATTATCCAGATTAAAAAACAATTTCAACCTTGGATTATGACAAGCTTGAACCTGGTCAAAGTTCTTTGCTAAGTATCAAGCGTTAATCTACAGCGGTATAAATTAATAATTTTTATGTTTTATAGGTTCTGATGAAGGTGCTGTGTTTGGTTCACTTATTACAAATGCCTCTGGCAGTTACAAGAATAAAGGTATAAACTACCGACTAAGAAAATAAATAAATAACATACAAAAAAAAAGAAAATAATAAAAAAAAAAAAAAATAAACTACCGACTAAAATTTGTTTTTTGCTAAGTGACGCTGCCTTCTTTCAAAGGCAGCTTTCTCCTCTAAAATTAGTTATCCAGCTGATCTTTCAAGAGGCAATTTTCTTTATAGCTGATTAAAAACCTCCATCAATTACCTGATAACCCTGGCAGTCTCTGAAGGTCTTTATAAATACTACTAATAATAATTCATTATTTATATAGTGCTCTATACATAGCTCTGCGGTGCTAAAAACAAGTAAATATTGGAACACTGTAAAAAATGAAAGAAATAGAAAATCTGATAAACATCAAAGATCCTAAAAGCTAGAAACAGTGAATTATAATAACAATAAAAAAGTGTGCAATAATGTCAAGGTCCACAAAAAGTTAAAAATAAACAATACAAAATAAACAGGTTTTCAGTTTAGATTAAATTTGGCTTCTTTGTAAGATTGTGTTTGAATGCAGTCTTATGCATCAGCTTCAAGTTCTCTTAATAGGTCTTCTTAGTCATGTCTCATTATGACATATGTAGCTGGGGATGATATGTCTGTAAGTGCCATTTTAATATAAAACAGCTGAGTTTATTTATTTAACAAATACATTAAAATTTGCAAAGGTTCCCTATTTTAATAGTGCATGGGGGGTTATTCTGGGTGTTGTTTTTTACAGGCATCCAGCAGGAAGAACAAGACATGGAAACCAGAACAAGGCGAAAAAGAAGGAGAAGAAGAAGGCGAGACAACAGTGGAAAAGAAGATGAAACAGTGTCAGCAGAGACTGCTGTGCCAAAGTTAAATTCTCATCCGTTGTTGTCTGATGAGCCACTCACTATTCCACCAGCCTTGCTAGGTAACACAGCCACAGAGTCGGACAAAATTATTTGATCTGTTACTGTTTCCTTTTTTTTTTAGTATAGTAACTCAATGTAGCTGATCAGAAATGAGGTATTATAAGCAATACCAATGTAATCACACCTGACGTGTCAGGACACCAACATGTTTCCTGAAGGTTTTTTAAATTTTTTATTGGACACTATGCAAGTCTCCCTTAGACCTAGAGTTAATTTATTTTCATTCATTATACATAATAAAATGTAAGCTCTTTAATAGTTATCAGTACTAATCTGTTTTTGTTATTTTCACTGTAATTATATAACTTATAATTTTACATTTTTTGTGAAGATGTTGTTATGTTAATAATATTATTTATTCTAGCTTTCAATGACTATGGCTCATCAGATGATAACAGTACCAAAAGCAATAAAGATGGAAACTGTTCAACATCTTCAAGCTCAGAGACTGATGATACCGATGATCAAGATTTTTTTGGACTAAGCTGTAAAATAAAGGTCGAAGTTTGTTTATTGTAAAAATAGGTTGTTCCTCCCTGATCATTATGGCTGCATGTGCAATGTGTTAGCACTATCAAGATGGTGATTGCAGCTGTACTGTTTTTGTAGGGGTGCATGGGGAAAAGAGACTTCTTATAATGTTTTCTTATTCTCTGCTAAATGATCAAACATGTTCATCCATCATTGTGTTGAAAGAGCATGTGAGGGTTTTGTGATACTACGAAAACTGAAACTAATCGTATTGTTTTACTATGCATTGTTTTCAAACAGCATTGCTTGGGACACAGTTTGACATTTGCTCTTGGAAATCATGCATTGTGTGGGCAACCTATAGATTTGTCACTAGCAGATAACTAACTAGTCTGTAGGTTGTGCTGATTTCCAACAGTAACTGTAGACTCTTAATAGCCAATTAGTAGAGAAACAGTGAGTACAAAGTGTAATACTGTTTAGCTGCCTCTCTCATTCAACATATTGCATTACAATCAAGCATTTAGCCACCCTGTGCTGTGCATGACATACAATGCTGGAGGAAAATGTATGTTCATTACTGTGGCCTCCCGTGAAGGTGCTCACAAACCCATTTGTAGGGGGGAGGGGAGGAAATATAATTACTGGTACTGTTGAATTGAATGAAGTGACCGTTCACCAACACCGACATTAAGGAAGTGTATTTAAAGACAACTATTTGCCCCTCAATAAAGCCAACTTTTTCCGCCTTTTTTATAGAGGTCTAAATCTGATCAATCTACCCTGAAAACATCTAGTGAAAAGCCAAACAAGACTTCTGCAAGTATTGTCAGCCTTAACAACCAAGAGAGGTACTCTGAATATCACATGTATATAGCTTAAAATTTTAATTGTTGAAGTTTTTTGTTCAAGAGGTGCACATTTTTTATTTTAAATTCAAAAGTTTAGAAGTTTCAAACCCGTCCCTTTAATGAAAGATTTAAGGTATACTCTCAGGTTAAATGAATTTGTGGTTGGATTATGTTTTGGAAGATGTTAAAGATGCATTAGACATTTCTGTGAATTAGTAGTAGTAGTCCACTTTAATAGGACTGATATCATGTTTTAATCGTTTTTAGAATGCAGACCAATCATCTCAATCTTCCAGAAAAACAGCAAGCGATCTGGGACCAGGCAAAGCTTAAATATAAAGATCCAGTTAACCCTCTGTCAAGCTATAAATGGTACTATGAGTAGACATTTTACCAGCTGTATAATATAGCTCAAGGAGAATTCAGGGAAAACAGGCTTTGCACTGACTCAACTACTGTATCTTAGCTGCTTTAGGTTTGGCTTAATATCGTTAGGTCTAGGTTACGGTCAGGGGTAGGCTCAGTCGACCCGGGTGGGTCATATCCCCGAAAAATTTTCTTCATGTGCCACTTGCGTTTACTGTCAAAAATATGGGCATTTTCCGTAAACTGTTAAGTCCTGTCTTAATCTATGCTGGTCAACCGACATTACTTTTAAACTCCTTTAATACATATGCCTTCATGACGATATGACCTACAGTTTTGTAGAAATGCTAAAGGTCGGTGTGTAAAGCGTGTTGTGTGATGATTTCTTTGATTACTTTTTAGCTGGAAGTGTAGGCGTGTAGGACATCTTCCAGAAGACTGCACCATAAAAAGCGGAACTCTTGTAACAGGTACTGACACGTGTTTATTACGAGGAAATGCCCTGTTTAAATTCAAAGCGCAATCAAACTCAGACTGTAGCTTTAATACTCAGAAATGGAAATGTAATCGCAAGAACACATAACATGATAAACCCATCTGAATGAAAGCAATAAAGTCAAATCAGTTCAGAGTTTGCTATTTTGGGGCGTGGCGATTAATTTCTTACCCCTTCTTGATATCTTTTTGTAAGAGGTTTGGGAAAGTCAGTACACTTGCAAATTGTCCAACAATCCCTAAATTTTTCAGAAAGCGATAACTTGGGTATACTGACATGAATGAAATGATTAGGAGTTTGCTTTTCAAGCAACTATAACATTTGTGTGGAAAGTGTATCAGCTTTGTTCTGTTTTATTTCGCTTTTTTGTTTGTAAACATTTAGAATCAGCGTCTGATGTTGGGCAGTTCAGTGAAGGTCGTAGTCAGCAGGTGGGTTTAATCGGTTTATGGTCATCTCGCCACCAAACCGTCTCGCCACAAACCAAATCGCCGCCAAGAAGTCGACTCGCCGCCAACCAACTCGCCACTTATCACTTACTACTAGTGAAAACTGCCTTTCTTGTTTTAAGAAATCAAAGACTTAGTCAGATTAGGTTGTTTACTTAGAAAGGTTTTCACAGATTTGCCTGTATAAGAAAAAAAAAAACCTTTAGCCGTGGGTTGACTAAAATGCCATGAAAAAACATTATGAAGCAAAAGATTTTCGGCAGAGACTTGCCATTCGTTTTTATTCCACACAGCACGCCCTTCTTTGACACAGTTTAGCATGAACAGTCTCAACACTTCACACATTCATTGTACGTACGTTTGATAACAGTGGCTGGCTTTCGAATCTCAAAGACAGCACTTGATCATCGCGTAGCCTGCGTTGCCGACGTTTGAGAAAGCGAAGGTCCCCAATTTCTTCTCTCTTTTTCGAGCACATGGCTTACAGGCTACCGTTATCGAGGATAAAGTATGAAGTCGAGGAACAAGACTACACTTTAACTGACTGACTGTCGAGAAACGAGAATCTGGGAAATCGAGAAATGCCGGGAATCGATTTCTTTTTTAAGATTACTTTTAATTTTTTGTTACAAATTGTGGTCAGTATTCATCCTCGGAAGATGACTATGATTTCTAAACAAAAATAGCCAGTTTGGACGGAATTCAAACTTCTGGGCCCAGGTGCTCGAAGCATGGTTAGCGTTAACCAGCGTTTAATACCTTGACAACGTATTGGTTTTGATACTGCTTAACCAATGGTTAAAGCTAACCATGCTTTGAGCAACTCAGCCCTGACCGTCTGGATGTTAGTTAAACTTTGTTGGTACAGCGTGATGTCTGTTTCTTTGAACGTGATGTTATATTATTTCTCTGTAGAATAATTCAAAAGGATCATTTTACTCCAGCGTATTAAAAGACTATTACAAAAGGTAAGTGGTCCGGCTGCTACGGTCAAACGTCAAGCTTCACATGGAACAAACCTAATGCTAGTGAGCAAGAACAATTTCGTCACATTTGAAGATCTAAAGAGAAGAGGACTGGGCCTCCTTAACTTTCGCAAAGAATCCTGGGACCATTACTAGGGACATGGAAAAAACTGGCCAATAGCTGACTTGCGCTTGCCCAGTAACGATCCTAGAAATAATTGCGATACGCATTTCGGCTCCAATTCCCTTCTTGTTTTAGACTGCAAAACAGTCCGTATTTTTGCCTATTCAAGTACGCGCGAGCAGTCAAACAAAAGGTCTGGAACGAGGCTGAAAACAGAGAGCGAGACTGGGCAGAGACGCTAAAAATACTACTACGGGCGTGTGAGGCTCGCGCGCTTCGCGCGCGTAAGACTCTTACGCCACGCTTTACCGATTTCTTTACTGATTTTGAGGAAAAAACCGACTGTTTTGCAGTCTATTCTTGTTTCAAAAGTGGCGAATTTAATTTGCCCCACAAGCTGCGCATGTACTTGCTTTTTTGATTGAGTTCGTTTCAGAGTTACTATGAGACGATGATAGTTTTTGTTTTTTCAGCTAAAGTGCCACATTTCCAGGCATCTAAACTTCGAAATATATTGGCACGCAAAGTTTTCTTTTACTTATGTGATCGACTTTTGCATAAAAATCTTTAGCTTTATCACAGACCACTTTTGTCAATAAAAACCACTGGGGATTTATTGACCGACAACGCAAGGTGTTGGGATCATGACTAAATGTGAAAAGAAGAAAAAAAAAAAGGATGAGTTAGTTTCATTCTCTTTTTGCTCGCACTTCGTTGCTTCGTTTGAGATGATGTTACACGGGACGATTCGCAACGATAATTTTAGGCGCAAAACAGCGTTACAATGTTGGAACAGTGTTGCACCATAGGAAAGAAGGTCGCAACAATGTTGCAACGCTGTGTTTCGCTAGAAATTGTTGTTGCGAATCGTCCCGCGCAACATCGCCATTAGTTGTTACGTTTGGAATATACACTGTAGTACTTGAAAACATGCCAATGTGATCTCTTGTGAATGCTCGTAGTAGTCCGTTTCGTTCTCTATCTCCATTTTTCTTACAGCTTTGTTTATTTATTTTTTGACCACAGATGTCAAAAGCTTCGTAACGCCAAAGATGCAAAGTGCAGTGATTGTGGTTTGAGGTCCAATCTAGCTTACTGTTTTGAGTGTGGGTGAGTCATGAAAAAGCTAACCTTTCAGTTGCGTGGATGAAAGTGATCGTCAAGATCACTTGGGTAATCCGTATGGAGCTTATTTACTTGTATCGAGTTTTGATCCTAAAAAGTATGAATGGGTATAAGCCGCCGGTCCAAAACTGATTTAACAAAATTATATTTTCTAGCTAAATAAAAAAATGATGTTCTCAGTCTTGAGTAGGGTGTTGTATTTGGGAGTCACAAAAAAGGCACTGCCCCAACCATACCTCCCCCAAATGCCCCACCCCGGACATTAAATAACTTTCCTGAAGACTACATTTGTACTTTATCTGCTTTTGCGTGAAAAAAGCCGGCTGTTTTTGTTTCGTCGTTTCAGGTTAACTTTATGCGATGGCCGTGGACACCTTATAAATCATCTTTTAGAATATCCCAGTCACACTAAACTCTTCTCATACAAACTACAGCTGCAGGTGAGATAAAAAGTCAAGCGTATGCAATCTTCTTGCGATAAACCGCAAGTAGTCGTTTTTTTCTTGTCAAAAAGAAAAAAACCTGAAAAGTAAACGTTTACTCAACTTACAATATTAAAAACCAAGGCCTAGGCTAAACGTCAAACTTTTCATGAGACAAACCAAACTTAGTGAGTTAAGTTCATGAAAGTTCGACGTCTGGCTCAGTTAAGTTCGTCTGAATGAATTTGAATCGTCCAACACGTTCTATTCGTCTGCTTCAGACGGACAGAACGTCTGAAGATCATCTTTGGGACAATCGTCGATCTTCTCATACGACGAACTAAACTAATGAATGAATTAAGAACTTGTATTATAGTATATATTTAGCGTCGTTCGGGAAAAAAGTTATTATTAGCTGGCTAAATTTGCTTTTTGGTCTGATTCAGTTGATTGGTTCGACGCGTCCTAGGTTCGACGTCTGATCCAACAGATGATCTTAAATTAATTTAGGTCGACCCAAATTAGAGTTTCGTTCGTCTCACTAAGTTTTCACATTTTGGGTGGTCGCTTACGGGAGGTTCAACTGGAAATACTTCGGGATCTGCTCTCCATTTTGTTAAATCAATTTTGATGCTGGCATTTTCAGATAAAGTGCTGTAAATCGACTTGTGAAGTTGTGGACTGCACGGAACTTTTAATGTGCTCTTCGTGCCTGGGCAGAGCTTTCACCAGCCATTACTCCATGATAAACGCAACCTGGTAAGCTTATAATTCTTATAACTTGGAAACTTAAGACTTGAACTGAAACAAGTCGGGTTTGCCATCTACTTGAATCCCATGCAGGGGCAGCTGATCAGGAGAGAATATTCACGGGCAAATCTTTGCAAAAAAAAAAAACGTTTACACGAGAAACAAGATTAATAGTGCTCCTGGGTGCCAGAACTAGCTGCAGAAGGTGGTCAAATCCCTGCTTTTGTTTGGCCAGAAAATATTTTCCGGCCAATAAGATCAAAATGCCCAGGGACGCACTCTGCTAGGGGGCGGCAGGACGGGTTTTAGGGAGGCGAGCGAGAAAAATATGTTTATTGCCTCCCGCCTTCCACGGCTATGAATTAAAGATGGCTGTCCCTACAGTAAGCGCTCGATCTTGATGATCTTACTAAAAACTGGGTACTGTAAACACTCTAAGCAAACAGATACTTGCGGCATAGTGCTGTGGACTTGTATCCCATCCAGGAAGGGTGGTAATATTACTAGAACATAAACCGGAATATGTTCCGGCCATATACGTCTTCTTGTCTCGTAGTGCCTTATTATTTAGCTCCTCCGTGGTCGCGCACAAAACCCACGACGGCGCGCCCAGTCACGCAACTAAAAATAAAGACGGGCTCACAGGAACCTAAACTGTGACGCGCTCAAAGTACAACCAGACTTACGCATATAAATGTATGCCTTTGGAAGGACGTGGAGCCAGTTGCATAAATTTCAACTTCGGACTTGAAACGCGTTAAAATCGGACATTCAACCCAGTCGAACTCCTTGTTTTACCGCTGGCGTTAGAATTTGCATTAGCCGCTACGTCTTATCCAACTTGTCCCTGGCCTGCTTGTTTATTACCGCTTATTATTGAACTTTTGTTAGTTTCAATAAAAGTCTCGTAAGATCTACAGCTTTTGGCTTGTTTGAATATGCATGATTTCTTTCAGTTCTCTGAGTTGTCCTTCATATTTAAATGATACTTTGTCTGCCCTTTGTGCTCTGCTTTCAGGTCCAGGACCGGACTAAAGTTGATTCCAAACGCTTTGGCCTGCGAACAACATTTCCATTGGTAAGAAAATTATCTTTCTTAGCGTTGCGCATAAAATTCGTTATCCGTTTGTCAGATGCAAGTGTCTCGAATGATTGGTGCCTAAAACGCCGCACCAGCTGTCAAAAACATATAGATAGATAACTCCTTGAGTGATGGGGAATCATGAGAAAGATCTTTATCTATCACTACAGACAACTTCTAACTGCCTTTGTCCTGTGCGTTTAGGCATCGGATGAACTGTGCGAACTCTACCGGAGAAATCCTGGTAACCAGGGAGAAGTTGGAGAAAAGTCGAACACAAGGCGAAGGACTTTTGAGTGAATTTTATTTTTAAATAAAGTCGTTCTTTTATCAAACGCTCTGGACATTCTTGTTTCAATAATTCAACCAGCAGTTTTTTTCATATCGCCATGTTTACCGTACGGAAAGGGGCCTGGGGCAAGTTTCGAGAAAGTTGGAAGATGTTCACCCCAGATTTTGTTTGTTGCAGCCGAAAGTAGTTTTTGTGTTTTCAGATAAACGCGTTGTACTTTCGAAAACACAACACAGGTTTTTTTGGTTTGTGAAGCTAACTGGCCTTCGTGCAACTGTTCAGATCCACACTCACTTCCCAACGCATAAGCTTAAGCAACCCGCGCAGACTCAATAACTTTTTGATCAGTATGATTACAAAGACACCAGCGAAAAGCATGTTATTGAGATTGCGCTGTTTCTTTCGCTCATGCATACGTTCCCAGAATAAACATCCTTTCATATCCGCGGCGCGTCATGACTGGGCAAGCTATCACTGTCACAATTGTTACTGATAACTTATGTGCATTGTTTAATTTATTGATTAATTTATTATTGAGACTCAATCGTATGTATATTTACATTTTATCATTATGAACTCTTATTCAGTTATTTATTCTATCATTTAGTGATATTGAATATTAGCATTTTAATTTTCTTCACCACTAGTCTTTAGTTTTAAGTATCCAGTCCTTATAAGACTTCGTCGCTGCCATTCTTCATTTAGTCAATCACTAATATGCGTCGTTATTAGATAGTTTTTGTGTATATCTAACGAGAGGTGGATGAACTCAAACAGTACACATTACTGTGTACTCCGGCAATAAAAAATAACTACAGTGAATAACAGATATAAACAGGTAATTGAAAAAACACGTTTCTAACGTTAACAGCAAAAGGCCTTTTGTTCACACTGAAAAGGCGTGAACGATAAGAGTAAGCGAATGCTATTGTAAACAGTCTCCTAGGTAGACGAGTTCGCAACACAGGTAAGATGGTGAAGATGGAATTGCTCGAACAGTTATCACGTAAATATTGGGCAATTTGCTGGCTTATTGTTTGCATCTCGGCTTACTGTCAAAAAACTTCATTTCTCAGCTCACTCATGTGAAACCTCAGAGAACTGTTCCACTTTCGTTTTTGTTCGCGTTTTCGCCCAGTTTAGTAGCCAGTCGTTTTAATAATACTTGTTTTTGGCCTCAGTGTTACAACGATCTGATCAGAATTAACAGACTTTAAACTGTTCAACGGAAACAAAATCACAACGTGTAGGAGCACGTTTTCAATGGTGTAACCTCAGTGTATGTAAACAGGCCCCAGGTGTTCAAAAGCTGGATAGTGCTATCCATCGGATTAATCACTTTCCAGTGGATACGCATTAGGGAAACCAATTGCAATTTTCACTGAATAGGGTTTTATCCAATGGATAGCATTGTCCACCTTTTGTACAAATGAGGCCAGATAATTAATTAATCCTATGTAATCCTTATGCAGTACCCACGTACTTTTAACTCAAGAATCTAAAGCAAGGCATTGTGAAGAAAATGTTATTGACAGTTATTTTTAAAGCATTTTTTTCTGCATAAAACAAAAGGAAATAAAAGTCTCGGAACGCTTGTGTCTCAAATTCAGTAGCGTCTTTTGCGAAAGTTGTATACTATGTTTTGCTAGAAAAACTTTAATATTGTCTTCTTCACAATTCCCCCTTTTTCTGTAGAGAGATACGTACATAAAACCCTTATCATCTCTTTCAAATATACTCGTATACTTTTTAATAATCAATGATTAGTCTTCACAGCAAACTGTTCTTTTTTTAATTCAGTTAGATTTGAAACAATACTCTCAGGAAATTTCTATCAATGTCATTGGCTGTTTTGAGGCACGCGCAGTCGGGAAGGCCTTGTGTTAACATTAGGCTATGAAACTTCTCTTACGCAGAGGACTGGGAGGACTAGAACTAGACTCCAGCTCTTGGAAATACTCTCGCCCTTTGGTTCATTTACATCGTAGCATAACTGGGCCTTTGTAAAAAGATGAGCGACGTTGATATCGCAACTGTTGCGATGAAAAGTAGCAGGAACAACCGATCTATAACTTTAGCCACTGATTCCCACTCTTCCTTCATTTCATCTTGTTTTTCCTGTTCTTTCGCACGCTCAGTAAGTACGTTGATTCCTTCGAGTAGTTTTTCCTGAGTAGAATTTCCCCTGTGTCGGATGTTATTTTCATGCACAGAATTGATGAAATCTCGGGACGTTAGGACCTTGTCACCCACCTTTGGTGCCACAACTAGAACATCTTTTGCGCCACATTCCATTTCCAGATTATTTCCGTTGTGTTCGGTCAAGATCGGGCTGTACGAATGGTTACTCCGATTGGTCTCCGACGGATTGAATTTTCGTTTTGGCTTCGGCTTTGGCCTTCCAACTAGAAGTAACGGCGCGAAAATATCGATTAGTAATACACGAATCCATCGTGGGACTTCAGAACTTGGTCCCGTGGCCTCGTAGAGGTTCAAAACAAAACAGGTTGCAATCAGAGCCAGTCCTATCTCCACCATAGAAGCCACGAAGAATTTTCCGATCAATGGAGTCACATCGGACGTGGTCGGAGTGTTTTCGGCAATCATCAGCATAAACACAGTCATGGCGAGGAGCGTGGTGATCACCAGGGTTACCCTTTCTCCGGTGTTTGGCGGCAAAACGAAGGTCAAAAGTGCGAAAGCCGTGATAAGAAAACAGGGCACAATCAGATTGTTAAAGTAGAATAGAACTTTTCTTCTGATGTGAAGCGTAAAAATCACGTTTGGGTAAGGTTCAGGGCAGCAGCTAGTGAAAATTAAAGAGATTAAAGGTTAAGTGCTGGATCACGTAAGAAAGAAAGGAGAGCAAGCACGCATTGTATCTGAAAAAGAATACCGGGGGATATTTATAATGAAAGGGGGAGGCTGGGGGCGGGGGAGGAACCGGGTACTAGTGACTGAACTTAGAAGATACAGTGGAAACCTTTCTGAAAAGCCTTAGTGACTATCATATTCCTCCGGCCTAAACTTGAAGGACGACACTGTTGTAGTCATTTTTTTAAAAAATAATTATGTATTTTATTAAACAAGAACCTCTTCCGTAGGGACACGACAAGATTGTAATGAAGTCCCGAATTCAACTACTGGCCGGGCCAAGCATCAAAATAAATAATTAGCCAACTGTTGGTTTACTTACTGCCGTTTGGGTTTCTTAACACCGACGCCGGCGAACCGTTATGCGGAGAAGATAATTATGTACTTATAAGCTTTTGTTATTATTCTCGTTAATAAAAGCTTTTTATGACCCATTATGAGGTTTCTCAGTGGAATTGACCTTACCTATATTTGACAATAGTTCGTTTGACGGGTGCCTCAACCATTTCAAACTCGCCGCTGGCCATGTAAGAAGCCAGGTCGACACCAGTGCTGGCATTTATCAAATCCACTCTGAGTCCATCGTACGTCCACGAACCAAAATGAAGATCGCATTTCTGATCATCAAACGGAAAGAACTTGATATCAATGGCACAGCGACTTCGAAGAATGGTGGGAGCAAACCTAAATCAGATATTGAATCAGATTCAGATTCTAAATTCTTATTACCCAGGTTGTATTACATACACTGTTTACAGGTAGCCATTACACCACTTGTAGGAGGATTATGAGGTTATCTCTATATTAAGATCTCTCCTTACAGATAACCCACCCAGCCCAAGGAAGGTTGGCCACACTACCGGGGTCTACGTCCCCTCCCTCCTACCATTTTTCCTGTTTGAACAAAAATACAAAGATGGTCTTGATGAGCAGGATCTGACGCATTCCACCCCGATTGAGAAAGGAACTAAACTCGATTACAAGCCGTTGTTGAGGAAAATGAGCCCCCACTTATCTTTCTGGGTTCGAGGAGGATCAAAGACCGGACTTCGGAGACCGTAAAGAAAAGGAGCTTGAAAAAGGACTCCGGCAGCAAGAACGATTATACAGGGCCCTCAAACAAGAGGTGTTTCCGTCTCCAAGTCTTCGCAAGTAGCTCCTGGCACAAGTGCTACGGAAAAAACATTTTTATCGCCCCACAACTAAGTAGCATTAACATCCTCTATATCTCTCAGCTCTAAGACATTAACAGAAGAAAGTCGCCAGTCATGAAAAATCAGAGAAAAGCCACAAGCAGGAGTTCTTTTTTCACTTTAGTTGACTATCTAAAGATGCAGTTAAAACTGTTTAATTTTTGTTTTTAAGAATTATTGCCGCATATCGTAAAATTTTTGTTACTTTCATAGGTGGATTCCCATATTAAACGCTTACCATTGGTTAGTACCATCAGAAGTGAGAATCACTCTGGTCTTGAACTGGTCCATGTTACCGCTTGTTATTCCTGTATTTGCACTGAAAATAGTGGAACACAAGTTACTTTATGTCAGAGCTCTTGTTTTCGTAGAGAATCTAGTGTAGCTGATTCCTTGCTCACAAAATCTTTCTAATATCTATATAAATATCTATCTTATTTGTTGCTTATCAGTATCTCTTCCTCTGCCCCCGGCCAATGGATATTCGTACTCGATCAACTAATTCTTGCATGGAGATTTTTGGCTGGGTACAATATGACTTGTAAGCAATTCGACTCGATTCGAGTAGTCTGACCGGCTTATCTTTTACACTTAAACCAACCTCCGGGGTTCATTCCTACAACGTGCGAGGTGCCTCGAACAACATTTTTGTACCAAGGTCCCGTACTGAAGCTGCTAAGAGGGCCTTTAGCTATAGGGAAGCAGTCATGTGGAATGGCCTAGAAAATGTGCTGAAAGACGAGATAAATCTCAACTCTTTCAAGTCTGCCCTATCTTTGTCTTGAACCAGGGATTGCCTTGAGGGAGTTGAGATAGAATTTAATTTTAGTTATTTAATGTACCTTTAAGGTTGATTGATTTTTGTGTAATTAATTATAGGATATTAATTATAATATATAGATATATTTTAGCATTAATGTAGTTTCTCTGAAAATTTTGTTATGTAAACGGCTCACTGGAAGAGCATTTTTAATGAAGTGATACCGTTAATAAAGCTTTATTGATTGATTGATTGATTGACACTCACGGAGTCTAAATCGACCTTAATGTGGTTGCTTTCGGAAAGCGAAGTGTGTTTGTTGTGCCAGTCAAGTCATAACCAAAGCTGGAGCCTATGTCTATGGGCTCCTGCCAAAGCAATGACTCAGACCAATGGGAGCATACCCATGCAATATAACCCGTGGACAGGTGAACAGGCTAGTGCTGGTACCATCTCTGGAACGCGAACGGAGATGAGCACATCTACACCGGGCCCCAGTTGTTCAAAAGGTGGATTACTATACGCTATCCAATGTATATATCTCTATCCAGGGGATAACGCAAATGGTTTTTCTAATACCTATCTACTGGATAGTGATTTATCTGGTGGATGGTGTATTCCAACATTTGAACAATCGGCACCAGTAGTATATGGCGCTCTGGTTAGACCTCTTTTTTTGCGCAGGAATATATTACCGACGATGGCGTCATACTTTATCTCATGGACTCATGAATAAAATGTGGTGGGATAGGTCATGTGCTATTATTTAAGTGGCTTAATTGGTAGGAGGGCGAATTAACTAAGATATAACTGAACTAAAACCTACCAAACCGGTTAAGCCACCGAATATTGGTGCGTGACCTATGCTATTGTCACCGTTGAATTTATCTTTTAGGATCAATTAAGGTTTCTGGGAAACTACCCACTTACCCCTCCCCTAAGTCAACATTAATTCTTACTTCTCACTTAGGGCAAATTAAAAGCTTGGCTTAGGGGAGGGGTAGGTGGGCAGTTTCCCAGAAACCTAAACTGGTCCATTTTTTTCTACCCCTTAAGCAAACCTTGTCTTTCGGAATCGAGAGAAACGAGGGGTCACCAGTAATTTGCAATTGGAGAACTTCCTCGAAGGCTATAATTTTCCTGATTCATTTATGTCCCACAGTTACGTTTTTCCCCATTCATTCTGCCCGTCTGTTTTGATTTTCTAGACTTCTAATCAATTCTTTTTTAAACTTAGAGCTTTTTTCACCGGCTACCGCAGGGTTAGCTAAATAAGGACAGCGCCGAAATGCAGAACAGGTACTTCGCATTCCCATGCTTGATAAAGACTAAAAGTGTATTTTATTATAACTGAGAAATAAGGTTCAAGCCTTTCACAACCAGCAGGTAGACTACATGCTGTTTCCTCGCCAGAAGGGATCTTTGTATTAGTTAACTAGTACTTCGTGCGCAGCATCCGTTGAGAGACGGGGAAATAGCCTAACAGTAGATTGCCTATGCAAAGGTAGAACTATTGCTGGTTTTCAGGGTCACGCCATTTAAAACAGATCAGAATAAAAATCAAAACCGTTCAATAGATGAAGTCCAGAATCTGGAAAATGAAAGGAGGTAGCTATAGATATGCAAAGACCCTCGCCAAGATTCAGTTCAGAGGAATATTTCGTATACGAGATATCCGAAGAAATCACAGGGTCCAGAGGAGATGTGTTTGTCGTTAGAACATCAAAACCCGTCGAAAACCTCTGAAAAAATGGGTTATTTTGATCGTGGTACAGTTTCGTTACACCGTTCTTTAGCCAAGAGACTGAGGGCTCGCGAGATCGGCTTACCGCTTTTTTTACTCGGCCCTTCGTGCCTCGGTCGCCCTTCGGGCGATGTGCCGTGCGCCAGCGAGGATATGGTTTGCGGTTATTGATTTTCAAAATGGCGAACAACAAAGTCGATAGATAAGAAGCGAAGAAATCGTTTAACAGTAGATTCATAAAGATCCCATTGGGCTAATTAATCGTGCTAAGCGACAGGTATAGACATTTTTCAAGGTGAAACTTTAAATTAAATAAGTAATTCATTTGTTCTCACGTAACTCCTCTGGACCCTGTGAAGAAATGTTTTACCCAAACTTTATAGAGATTTGTATGGAGACGCCGTGCTGGTGCTCACCTGGATGAGCTCCAACATGGCGGACGGAAACCAACAAAAACATCTGTTACCGAGTTTTGCTACAAAAGCGTGAATTTATTATTCGAGAAACTCATAAACATTGAAGTAATTCTTTTTCTTATACATGAACTATTTAGATAGCAAAACTGATTTACTGAAATACGTCATTTTTTTAACCTACGTGACAGCTCTCTTGCCCGTCATGTAAATTTCGCGTCACGCAAAAGCTTAGAAATTCAAGCGTACTCTATCACAAAACCAAGAACCCTTTTGAAGCGAAAATTTATGTGAAACTTAGTTTTCAGCTGCTCTAATGCATCGTGAAAGTAAAATATCGGTAGGATCGGTAGTTTTTTAGTTTGAATTTTAGGGACGTCATGTGAAAACCAACAATTGTCGATAGCTGAATGAAGATAATCTTCACTTACTTGTTGTACAGAACTATGTCTGGAAGCCAGATGAGTCTGGGATCCACGTTGATGGACTTTATTCCCCCATAATTAGATGCATTCCAACGTAACAAATGATTGTTCCATTTCTGTCGAATACGTATTTCAAATAAATTTACATTGGTTAACTCTTGTGGAGTAGATATGAAAAAAAAATTTAAGCCCTGAGGAACGAAATTTGAACATACGATTTAGTGATTTCATGAATGCGTGTGGCCTTGCTGGCTCATTTCAATCAAAAGACCTTAAAGGAGTTTATTCCTAGTGATATATCCGTGGGCTTGCGTATTCAGGCACCTAGAGTGCGAACCCTCAGGTGCACCACGCCCGGGCTTTGGTGCTCAGCAATTCAATCTTTAGGAAATTTCTGTCATTAAATAGATTGGAGCTTTTCTATTTATTATCAGAGAAGGGTGTTGATTTATACTTTGCCTCTTTGATGGATGTTTGAATAGATCGATGGATGAAAGGATAATGTATGGACTGATAAATTAAATACCGCCTGTGGATAGATGGATGACTGAGGACTTGAAAGATTAAACCAACAGTTATTGATTAGTTGGTGAGAGATTGATTTAGATCTTGTTGGTATGATGGAGATTGACTGATTGATGGGTTGATTGTTAGAAACGAAAATGAATCTTTATTAAGCTTTGTACAAAAAATTAGACCCAAATTCTCACTTTCCATATAATTTAAAATTAACTTCTATAGAAAAGTCAGTTATGTACTTACTTGTCTTATCCACACATTACTCACAAGAACCTGATTCTTTTCATCCTGTTTATGAAGAATAAGGCGTAAATTAAAAGATGCCGTTTAGCCGGCGAGCAAGCCCTCCACTTGGGAGAGTCACGAGAATTCACGCGAGAGCCCTGCACGCGGAAGGAGACGCGAGTGCGAGGGATGAGTTCTTTCACGGCTTGCTTCGCTCGCCATTTGCTGTACAAACTGAATGGAAGAAATGGTGCTCAAAATGGTCTCTACGCGGGCTCAGGGGTCTGAGGAAATGGTCTTTACATTTCTGGGTCCAGTTGTTCGAAGGCCGATTAGCGCTTAACCCGGGGTTAAATTTAACCCGGGTTTCTTTTTCTTATGTTCAAAAGCATTTTCTCGGATAATTTCTCTGTAATTTTTAGAACTTCCAACCATCAACTTGTGGACAAAAAGAATTAAAACTAAAATGCTTTTTAAGCTTTCAAATCTGAATTCAAATCTCGCATTAACCCTGGGTTATCTTAACCCAGCTTTGAACAACTGGGCCCTGTACTGAAAATAAAGAACTTACCATCACACGGAAAATTAGACGGGATTGTAGGTACCAAAACTTACTAAAACGTTTCCGTTTCTAACATTTAACACTTCCCACGAGAATTATCAGGACAAATGTTGTAAGTAAACCTATCTTTGGCTTTAGCCCTTTCGTTTTCCTTGTGAAATTCCATTTGACATATTTTATTGAAACTGAAGGAGTAGAAGAATGCATATTGTCGGAAGAAGAAGGCATATTTCCGCATTGGTTCTACCGGGTGAAATTATTTTGTTGACTTGTTTCAGACAGTTGTACCAGGTGGACAACACATGAGTATGTATTGTCAATGATTTTATTGCCAGTGTGATTTGCTACTTAACCAAAGTAAGCAACTTTACCAACAAAGTCCTATGGGTATGGTAATACAAGTTATTACAGGTTAGGAAGGGTTTTAACTGTTATTCAATATACCCTTCACGGTTACATTTGATGGAAATCAGTTGACACTGCTGAAAAAATTGCTTTAACTTTAGTAAACTTGCCACGTTTAGAAGTGTCTAAAGCGAGCGAAGAAACAGTTCCCTTAAGTCGCGAAATTTTACTGACGTTTGCATCGTGGGGTGCACGAACTTGCCTCCCACCATACAAACGTCTGTAAAATTGGGCGACAACAACTTATCGCTTTCAAACTTGGCTTCAAACTTGACTTCGACTTCAAACTTGAACACAAACAGTTTTGAATGTGCTTACCAGTTCAACAAGTTGCGTGTAAGCGATTCCAAATATCACTTTGATTGCAGCCTTTTTGTTCTTTACTGGCCTGACCTCCTTGCTGTAGTTATTAAATAGGTCTTTTACTAGTCTTAGTTCATCATCGTCACTTTTTTTGACGGCGTCTAGGATAAAAACAAAACTACTTAGTTTTTACACTTAGTTAAATGTTTTTAACTGAAATTGCGATTATTAAAGGATAGAAGAACTGTAATGATATTCTACAACATAACATAGATTTATTAGCTCAAAAATTGGTAATTTCTTGGAGATACAAGACAAAAATATAGAGTCCGTTAGAACTATGCCGCAAGTGAACGACTGGTCTGGCGGTTTGGCTCAAAACGTGGCCATTTTCGCAAAGGTGCTTAAGCCATGATTCTAATCATGTTGCCACATTCATGGATTTTTGTTACGTGTCCAGAAAATCTACTTCCATAAAATTTCTTTTGAAGAGTTTGTATGCTGTCGTTTGTTAACATTGGGATGAGGGGAACTCCTCGACATTCACGCTTAGCCTTAACAACCGTGATTCATTCCAAGCAATTGCGCGGTAATAAATGGGATTCTCTATGTTTTGGAAAGGTCTTGAATTAATTTTTATATATGGAAACCTTTGATACTGCTTTCAGATTCCCTTAAAAAAAGCCATCCGAAGGACGACATAATGAGGTAAATTCGAACAATTTTAGCTCTGGCATTTGAATGACATGCTTACGTAAGCATCCACGCGTCAGACGTCAGTTTTATCGCCTTCCAAACGCTTGTTTTAGTGAGAATTTCATTGACCATGAGGTGAACCAAAGATAAAGATTTAAAAAATGATAGATGTTTAACTGTTTGGCCAAAAATGTTTCATTTTGGCCTGAATTTGAAATTAATTCTTGGCTTTTAAATTGATGAGACCCTCGTAATATCCTTTTAGCAAATGGCGCCATCAAATCCATATCTGTTCTTCTAAACAAGGAACTATTTAACTGCATGAAAGTCCAAGATTATCGAACGTGGAACAGTAAAAATATACTCTTAATTTAAGAAAACTTTTTTATGTGCTTAATTTCCCTCTCTGCAACTCTGGTCCTGAAACATCTGCCGCATTCAGATATCGTTTTTCACTGACTGGCGCGGGTTTCTTTACCAAAGTAGTGCATTATATAGGATAGTTCTATTGTCTTTTAAAAACCACGATGTGCGCAAATTAGAGTTGAACATTCAGTGACCAATTTTTAACTACTGAGACAATATTGTCGTTAAGTTTTAATCCCTGTCGATTTACAGGCAGGGGTTTCAAATTTTAGTTTCATATTTTAGCAAGAATATGAAAAGAAATCTAATGCCAGTGAATAGAAATTATATTGATTTGCATTTTATCAATAAACTAGCAAGAAAAATAAAAATAAACATGTTCAAGACGTTCTGAAGTCTCATTATGTTTGTTGTGATAAAACAAATATTGAAAAACAGCAATAGTCCGATCTATTTAATGTATAGTTATGGTAATTCTTCCTTTGGGTGGTTTCAGCAATGCTAAACAATGAAACGTTTTGAAAACGATGAGTTATCCCCGTTTTTAGAACACTAAGCTATCTTGAATCTGAATGCGCACTAAGAGGAATTTCCAAGTTGTTCTTCGTGTGTGATTAAATTTGATACAAAAATTCACTGAAGCTTTAAATGCTGGATTAAAACGTAACAGTAAAACTGAATAAATTTGCGGTAGCAACATATCAAAACACGCGTAAATTTACGCCTTTTTTGTAAACTTAATTTTTCCCAAGATAAGCTGAAATAAAATTGGCGCTTTGGTCAGTCTCTTGTGATTTAACGAAAAAAGGCAAGCTTAGTTATCTAGAAGATCTCCGATTCTTATGTTGCCTGGTAAAAATTATGAAAATGGGGATGTAATTGAAAGACCTCAAACTTGGTCATAACAAGAAAATATTATTAACAGGAAAATTTTAAAAGCAATAAATTCGTGGAAAGTATACCTAACTGTGACAACAAAGGCTAAGATGGCAATATTTACGTAAAGATAGAAATTTATACCTAGAATAATTGTCAAGCAACGCCAAATCAACAGTTCTAGGTTAGGGTTAGGTCCTCACCTGTTGTCGTTGTGAAATTAATTACAGCAAAGTTGCACAACAAGAGAAATCGCCAATACCGATACATTTAGATCCTTCTGTAAAGTTTTTTCTTTACGAACTGTTTATGTTTGCTTGAAATATTGCAGAGTATTCATCGCGCGTATGTTAGCTTCATAATAGAGTGTTGAGTCGCTTTCTCAAGAAGCCTAATTCGTTGCTCGGCAGTGACAGATGATATTCCCACTAAGTTCTTCTTTGATCGTGGCAGGAGTCGAAAGAAACATAATGGATAAACCGCGGGGGTTAATCCAGTGACGTCATACAGTAATAATAATGGCGGTGTGTGAGTATACAGAGAAGAATTTATGGTTTTATAAATTTAACTCATGAATCGTCTCATACGGTTGTGCTGTAAGTACAAAGGTCCCCATAAAATTATAAAAAAATTTTGTCCCACTTACTTTTTGTGGACGAAACGCTCAACACAAGCATAAAGTAATAAAATATTAAAAAGGTTATATTTTAGTTTTGTGGCTGAAAGCCTTGTCGACGTCAATTTGATGTCAAAACTGAAGATTTTTTAGACCTATGATTTTAATGGATTGAAACAAAATGAAGACAAGGGTAATTATGATATAAAACTAACATTTTGCGTTTGTTTTTTCTCAAGTTATTCAATCTTAAGTCACAATGACCAAGCTCATTGATGAAATGTTTGCTATTCTTATAGAAAGAGGTGTTTACAGAAGGAAGACTGGGAGACAAAACACTGCTTCTCCAGGTATGTTAGGAATAGTTATCTCCCGTTTCATAAAAGAAATTACCTCAGTTTTATTGTCACGAGCAAGGTTTGCTTGTCAAACCTCAGCACTAATATTTTAAAAGTGCTAATCGAATGGAATACCTTCTTCTCTGCATTTCTGTCGAAATGCAAGATCCTCTTAGGTCCAAAGTAATGCCTATTTATTCATTGTCAAACTGAATTTATTGACTATATTCTATGTTGTAGCAATAGTTTAAATGTTTGAAAAAGGCTTCTTCTTCACTTCTCAGATTTAGACATTAATGGGTTTCGACTTTCTATCGACTTTGTGAATATATCTTGGTTTTAAAACATTAGACAACTAATAAGATAGGTATTATTTGGAAATAGGACCAGGTTTTAGGACTCAATGTTCAAATTTAGTTCTAGTTTCATATTAGCGGAGCTCCACGCGCGCGCGCGAGGGGAGCCCCATAGCTAAGAAAATCTATCCATCCTAGAAAATTTGGTAATCACGTGACCGTTCACCGACCGCCGACCGCCGGCTGCACCACAGGGAAACCAATATTAAATCTCACATTTTCTTGCTACAGTTAGTAGTTTGGGAGCCCAGGTGCAACCTGATATTGCACATCCACGTTGTCTGTGTTAACCGAGCTAGTCCAGTGGATAGAGGCGTTAACTTTTAGTTGTAATTGATTCTGAGGGTCCGGATTCGAATCCCCTTGAAGGAAATTTTTCCTAAGCTTATTATTTTTCCTTTTTTAAAATGTCTTTTTTACTCTCTTTTTTTACCTGTGTGGTGCATATGGCTAGGAATATAATGTGGTAATATAAAAATTGCGGTATGTATGGATTTTAGTAATAGTGGACACTGTTATCATTACCCACCTCAATCGTCGATTTTCACATTTACCTAATTTAATTCGAGAGGCAACTATTTTGAGATGGGACGTCTGAGGAAATATTCTCAACAAACGGAGCTAAAGTCGACAGCATCGTACCGACGTCTAAATCAACTGCCGTATTTAATTACTTTCATCGACTAAACTAGTTGTTCGGCACTCATAGGAAGTTCCTCGTTTGAAAGGGGCCTAACTTGACATAAGTGTCAGCTTAGTGGTTTGCAGCTGTTATTAAGTTGCTGTTTTCTTTTCAGTAAAAACAGTTCTTATCTCTCTTTGTAAATCTATTTTATTGATCGGCTTGTGCCGCGACTTAAGAATCAGCTGTAATAATTGATTTTACTTTCTCTTTGACATAATTTGTATATCAAAAAGAGCGATCAATGTTCAATTCATCCATCCATTTCAATAAAAGCAAATGGAATCACTTCTTACTACAGCGGACAACCTCGAGCCGTGACTTCGTCGTATGAATACGCGGCAACGAAGAAAGACGAAAAGCTAAGTGAAACCCTTTTTGACCAAATTATTTTAAGGTTTAAACTCGAAGCTTTATATATATTAGTGTAAAATAATTATGATTTACTTTTACCTGTATGGAAGAACTACAAAAGGGGTCGAATGTAAAAAATACCAAAGCTGACAAGAACAAGAAGAAATTTGGCATAAAAAACCAAGATAACACGACCAAAACAAAAGAGTCTCTAAAACAAGAAGTCCAGGCCAAAGCACAGAGGCTAAGGCAATACACAAAAAGGGCGAACTTCTTCCAGAAAAATAAGACCTTCAGGGACAATGCCAAAAAGCTCTACAGAGAGCTGGAAAAAAAAAGCCATCACTACCCAGAACCCTCCCTCACTCGTAGAGGTCGAGACATTCTGGAGCAAAATATGGGAGAACAGCAAGACCCATAATGATGCTGCTCACTGGATCCAAGACCGAGCCAAAGAAAACCAGCATGTCCCAACTCAGGAATACACCACCAATTTACCAATGCCTACAACAATATCCTCAAGAACCCAGAACAGTCCCCAGAGTGGCTGACCGAGGGTGTGACTATCCTGATACCAAACTTCGAAGACACAGGGAACCCTAAAAACTACAGGCTTATCACATGCTTACCAACTATGTACAAGGCCCTGACCTCCATCATTACAGAAGGGGCCTGTCGAAAGTAACAACCTGCTCCCTAAAGAGCAAAAAGGATGCCGCCGGAGGAGCTATGGCTGCAAAGACCAGCTCCTCATCAACAAAGCAATCCTTGAGAAGGTGAGATCCAAGAGCCGTAATCTCTCCACGACCTAGATTGACTACAAGAAGGCCTTCGACAGGGTGCCCCACATCTGGATCGTCAAGAGCCTCGAACTCTACAAGATCTGCCCCACTATCACCCACTTCATGCAGGAAAACACGAAGTCGTGGAAGACGATCCTCCGCCTAAACCACGATAAGGGCATGATGACATCCAGACTTATCAAAATCAAAAGTGGCATCTATCAGGGAGACTCTCTGTCACCTCTACTCTTTTGTCTAGCTCTTGCTCCTCTAAGCTCCCTCTTGAACTAGAGTTGCTATGGGTATAACGCCTCCCACGGAAAGATCAGCCACCTCTTCTACATGGATCATCTGAAGCCCTACGACGAACAAACGGGCCTGTTGAGACCATCAAATCTTTCAGTGACGACATAGGCATGGAGTTCGTTTGGACAAGTGCGCCAAGGCCGCCTTCAAGAAAGGGCGACTAGCCGACTCCAGTAATATCGAGCTCGACGTCAACACCATCATCCATGACTTAGAACAGGAAGGTACCTATAAGTATCTCGGAGTCAGCGACGGAGACGGAGTCCAGCACTCTCAGATGAAAGAGAAGATCCGGAAAGAGTACTACTGCAGGATGAGGATGGTACTCAAGTCTGAGCTGAACTCCGCAAACAAACTTGAAGCCATCAACACCTCGGCAGTACCAGTGGTGACTTACAGTTTTAACATCATAAACTGGACGTTACAAGGGCTGGCAAAACTTGATACAAGGACTAGGAAGTTCCTGACCACGTACTAGATACACCACCCTAAATCTGACGTGGACAGGCTGTACCTTCCCAGAACTGAAGGAGGTAGAAGGCTCATATATACAGCTGGAGCTTTCCTACAAGTCAACCACTATCGGTCTTGATAACTGCCTCCAGGAGGCGCAGGACACCCTTCTCCACTTTGTCAAAGACCATGACGACAGGAAATCCTTGTACTCCATCAGCAGATAGTCAATGATGTTCAGTCGGGAACTGGGAGTGCCTGCAATACCACCTGCAGAGGATGAGGAGAACACCTCCTATGCCTGCAGAACAAAGGCCATGGCCAAACACCAGGGTCGCCAACAGTTTAGGTCCAAGTGGGAATCAAAAGCGCTCCACGGCGAATACCTACAACGGGTGAAACAGGCTGACGTGGACCAAGACAAGACCCACAGATGGCTAAAAGCAGCTGACCTCAAGGCAGAAACCGAGGGTTTTATTATCGCAACTCAAGACCAAAGCCTCGCAACAAGCAGCTGGTACCAACACAACATCCTTAAGAAGCCTGACGTAGACCCAAAATGTAGATTATGTGGCCGTTTCGACTAGACCATGGACCACCTGGTCTCTGGCTGCCCTGAACTGGCTAAAACTGAATACATCCACCGCTTCAACAAAGCAGCTGCACACATGCACTGGAAGATCTGCAAAGAATTTGTCATTGAGGTGAAAGAACGATGGTATGAGCATGAACCCAAGACTGTCACCGACAATGACAGCGTCACTATTCTGTGAGACATGCCCATCCACAGTGACAGGACCATAGCAGCTAATAGGACGGACGTTGTGCTAAAGAACAAGAAGGATAAAACCTGCCTTGTCACTGACATGACTATATACCCCACAACACCAACACCTCATTCAAAACCACGGAAAAGCTTACCAAATACAAAGACTTGGAAATCGAGGTTGAGCGAATGAGGGGGCTCAAAACAACAACAGTCCCGGTGGTTGTGGAAGCCCTTGGTACCATCAAGAAGGACATAGAAAACTACTCCAACAAAATCCCTGGCAACATCAACATACACGAACTCCAGAAAATAACTGTCCTTTCTACAGCCCACCTTCTCAGGAGGGTCCTCTCCATCAAGTAGAAACCCTCTTTGCCTCCCAAAGTCCATAGTTAAGACTCGGATTTTTAGAGATAAAATCAATCCCCATTACACTGGTATATCTTATATAATAATAATAATAATAATAATAATAATAATAATAGTAATAATAATAATAATAATAATAATAATAATAATAATAATAACAATAACAATAAATAGAGACCGACGGCAACTTTGCACTTGTGCACTTGCATCAAATTGCACATTGCTTTTCATCTACCGACCTCTGCACAAAACATCACATGCTACAACTAGAAATGCTTAAATTTTTAGCTTATTTAAGAAAATAATGGCACCCTAGTAAATTTTTATTTACCTATGTATCTGAGCTCCTACGTGATTCCCCGTCAATTTTGCTCTAGCACGATGTATTAACATGAAAAAAATTAAGGGGTTGGGAGAATCGCGTCAAAGCTTGAAAGATGTGAAGTTACCTCTTGAAATGTTTTCATGACATAAGATATACGGAAAAAATGGATCTTACGCAGAAAAGACTATTTAAATTCACTGGGCGTTATTTTAAGCAAAGAAAAATGTATGGTACTAGACAGAAATTTTACATTTGTAGAGCAAATATTGTATGAAATATCATGATACTTTATGTATATGTAAAAACTAATCGTAGCACCAAAGAACACTTTCACAATTGATGTACTGACTAGTTGTTTTCTCTTTGTTTCGAGACCTACAACCATGACTGAGTATGTTCTACATACTTTGTTAACGACTTATAGAGATTCTTTTCATACATACGGAACCGTTAACTTTCAGTAAACTCTTGGCTAAAAACAACGTTATTGTTCTCACAGATCTTTAATAAGTATGTCAGGTGTTCTGACTTGAACTAGATTGACTCTATATTTATGCAATTTTTTTACCTTTGTTGAGACAAAGTTGATAGCGATGATAGGTCAACTATCTTAATTTCCTTATCCCATGGAAATCTATTTTTTTTGTTTGTACGAAAAACTCTCACGCAACCTTCTTCGCGTAGTCAAATATAACAGCCTATACAGCACTATATAAACTCCGTCCACATGACCTCATTGCTACCGTGCTGCTTTTCTAGTAACAATTTAATACCGAGTTGAAACTTAAGGGGAACTGATAATTAGCCATGAAAATCAGTATTGCCGTATTAAAATACCTCCCGGTGACAGACTTCAACCAAACAGTGTGCCACACAAAGAAGATACACCAACCGCAAACCCAACCTGCGCGCACAGTCACACGCAAAATGCGTTTACCAAAATTTCTGTTAGAGCGAACTCAGACAATTTCATAAGATACTGAAACCACACAGAGAAAAGCTACTAAAGAGTAGGTGACTCGGCATTATGCTCATACTGGAGAAGTCGACCCTGAGTGTAGCTATTGTAGTAACCAATTGTAACCTGACAATAAAATGCAACACAAGCCTTTAACCAATCAGATGCATGATAACCTTAGCCCCTAACCCCAGCCCTCACTGAATTTCTCGGAGATGTTGGCAGGAATCTCTTCCTGTTTGGGTAGCAAGAATTAGAGGTTAGAAAATTAGCAAAGCAAATTACATACAGAAAAGACACTAATCATGCCAGATTCCTGATAAAGTTGTTTTGAGGTAAACAGCTTGACTTTAAATAAGTTATCAAAAAATCCACTTTGTGGCTTATGCTGTTTGTATAAATGTTTTTTTCTTGGCTAAAACAAGTCATTCTAAACAAATATCCTCCTCCCGAGCCGTTTTGAACTCTAATATTTTGCGGTTTCGGAAAGAGAGGATTCCGTATGTAGTAGTTTAAATATATAATCATATATCATCATTGCAATGATAAACATCATGTATGAACGACTTGCAAAACCTCTGCCTCATTACAGAAATTCGCTGAATTCAATGGCTATCTTAAATTAGCGATAAGCGTTTAATTCTCTTAAGACAATTTAACTTTTTAGTGAAGAGATTTTGTTGTCAACAGTATATACTCTGATAACATGAAATTTGTCTCATGAAATTATTTACCTTTCAATCATGCGCCATGCAGTCAAACGTTTTATATTATCTATATCTATATAGGATACTATACAACTTCGTCTGTATTTTTTCTCATAGGAAAGTGACATGTTATTAAACATTCATTAGGCCGCTTAAACGACAGCTTATCTTAAAAGCATAAATTAAAACTTCTAAAGGTCTGCTTTTCTGACTTGGAGTTTTGAAATTAAGCATAAATGAAACAAAACTATTTCAACAGAACGCAAACAAATTCAAGTGCATAATAGTGTTAAATAGAATTTCGTACCCGCCAATGTAAAGTTGTCGGTATCCTTGGTGGGGTCTGCTAGCAACTCCTTTGGTTGTTCCGTAGTCGATGCTTTGGTAGAGTTAATATCATCAAATAGCTGATTGGTGGTCGGCTCTACACCGATTCCTTTTCCTTGTAGAGTGAGCCAGGTTATAGCAAGGAGGAAATGGAAGGTATAGACGCCGTGAAACACACGACAATTTGCCAGTATCATTTTGTATCATGTATGCAGCCCTCACAGTTGGCTTTGCAGTGGCAAATATGAAAGACTGTCTCACAATACAAAGACCGCAAGGGGAATCGGAAAGATAACACCTGTTCACTGGTAAACGCACCGAACGAAATTGCTTTTAGCTAGTCGAGAGTTCACAGGTTTTGTAATGTTGGTCCGATAAGGATACATTCCCAGCCAATGAAAAGGTTCCTTTTTATTGATGGGTTAATGTTATTATTTATTGCGATAACCATGCGGATAGCACTCGCCAAAAGACAACCAAAACCCGTAAGGGACAAAAGTAAACAAAACAACAAGTAAAAGAAAATTCGTCTGCTAGAAGCATGCCAGGCAATACAGTGATTAGACCAAGTATAATTTTTCTGCTATCGAATAATTAATAACTTGTTTTAATGATGATTGATTGTGAATTACAGCAATTTTTCTTTGCTTATGAAAAGCAGTCAGTTCGAACAGTCCAGAACACATGTTTGCATGTAAATTAGTAGTTAAACCCCAGGAAACCCCTGCCACAAAATAGTGTTTTTAGAAGCAAGAGAATTTATTGCGACGGAAACCCCGACGGGTCAACATTTGTGATTATTTCTTGTTATGTTTTACCTTTGCTTTTCTTTCGGCTAATAGTTTAATTGTCTACTCAGATCAGTCTTGATGTTTGTTGTCTATGACGTGTAGTATTTGAAGTTGTGAAGCAGAATGGTACATTTTAGAAGACTGCAAAAACATACCAGTATGCATGACAAAGGTCGTATTTTTAAATGAGTTGGGTTGCGTATAAACGGAAATATTTTCGTCTCCTCGAAAACAGCATTTCAGCCGTGCTGTAGCTAGTTGATTCAAGTTAATTGCAATCTGAATCAGGCAGCTTCCATGAAAATATTTGGACCCCAACAACAACGCATATTTCTTTGGTTAAGTCGTTGCGAATTTGAAAACGCACTAGATGATTGCTAAGTTCTATTTCAGCGTTTGTGCTCTGGGAAAGGGCTAAACTCAAACGCATTTTGAATTAATCCTTTTCACAATGGATATTATGTTTGATTTGCCAATCATAAAATGTTACATTCCCTTCCGATTCCCCTTCAGTGTGAGATACTCTATTCACGGCGTCTATAAGACATTGTACAAAGGCAAAGCAAAGAAATAGTTTTAAAGTGAAAAATGAAATGCGGATAGAATAGGGTTACCTGCATGTAAAACCAAGATTACCGCGACACATGCGAGAATATACCAGCCCGCCATTTTCTTTCCGGACGTAGGTGTATTCTTCAAGGGCCTCAATCACCTGTTTTTAAAGATAGCAATTAATATTTAACGAAGTGTGTGGTGCGATCTTGACAAATTTCACTAATCCTTCTATTTTCTTTAATTTGAATACATTGTGAACAAGGGGCTAAGTCTGAACTCGCGTTTAATAACAAGTCAGGAAAGTCGAGTCGCTTATTGTTAGCTTAGCAGCCTTTGTTAGTGAACCATAGGGTTCAAGCAACGTACTTTAAGCATCTCGGTTTAATTTCAGGCGAAATCGCTTCTGCACGTTGTTAACGACTAATAACAGAGTTCTTTGTTCATAGCCGTTGAATTAAAAACTTGAATTGTATGCAATTTTTTATTGTTAGGCCACTGTCTCCGGGGAGAATTAATTGCAGAGCGGGCTCTGTTTTTTTGTTTGATTAGCGCAGAGTTGAAAGTATAGCTTAAATGCAAATCGACTTTGTCAAGCTGCCTGATTGGTTTCATACGTACACTGATTTCAACAAGAACGAAAACTTCTCTGAGATTAAATGTTGTCTCAACCATTTTCTTCTTGCCAGGAGCAGGAAATTAAAATACTTCTAACAATTACATTGCATCACTTCTTTTAATTATTTTTTTTTCAGGCGGAAATATTCAACACTTATAGATTTTGACCAATCCATTACTCAGCCATAGTCTTAGCAAACAAAATTTTTGGTTTGTTATGAAAATAATTAAGTCCGCTGGGAAGCATTAGTTCTATTTTTTGTTCCAGCTCTATAATTTTATAACCCCTTTGGTTTAAAAGATTTGCTCGCGTTAAAGTACTAAAAACACAGAGGGAATTAATGATGTACCTGATAGTTCACAGATTAAACGGTTATCACGTGACCAGGTTCTTACAGGCTTTTAAGGGTTAAAGTTCAGGTAGTTCTAAAAAGTCCAAACAAACAAACAAACAGCAACAACAATAAGACAAAAACAAACAAACAAAAAACAGGCAAAAATTGATACCGTATAAATATAATATTCAGACAGGTCGTTGTGATGTTCATCTTTGAAGAAAAACAGCCATTAACGAGAACCATTACTTTTTAGCACTTTCAGTTTTAAAAAGGTATTAATTCACTTCGTCGATAAAAACAAAAACAGAAATATTAAATTGGATTTAAACAGTAGAGCAAATTAGGCGGCCTGTAAAAGTCGAACTAAAAAATGTATCAGTTTTAATTTGTTCCTAAACCCAGCAAGAAAACCGCGCATAAGCTGACTACAGTGTAGCAGATCATGACAAGAACTGCTTCAAGTTCGAACTCGCCGGCAGCTGGATAGCAAATTAAAAGCGTTATTTTTGTGAAACCGACTGACTTTTGTTTTTTAATAGCCATGCTGCACTCTGCCTTGAAAAAGAGAGATTGATGGATAATGTCAAAAAATAAAACGAAATTTGTATGGTACTTAACTATCGCCGTTTCGGGACTAAGAATTATGAAATATTCCTTGCTGGTATAGTTAAATAAAACCGTGCGGCTAAAAACTGCCCAGCATCTGATCATCATACAGACTTTGTTGGAATGACGATATACCATACTGCTTACCTAACTCGTCCTTTTTACAAGGTATCTTGGAGGAATTCCATCTATAATTCTTTTAATTAATAATTGCCAGCCCATGAAAGGAATAAATCAGTTGACTGATCCCTTGAAATCTTCAATAGAGCACTATGATGCTAAACTTATGATTTTAGCTTGAACAGGATGCTTATACGTTCAGCCACATAAAACTCAAATGATGTCTGACGATTATGCCAAATGCTTTGTTTCTGAGTTAGACGCCAACAGTCAACTTCGGAGATTTAACGTTTTATGAAAGTGGCCTTTTTCTCCTCTCTTCAAAATACTTGTTTGGCTCTTGAAACAGCTGTTTCCTGCGGGTTCACAACTGTGCAAATCTCCTAATTAATGACTTTTGACTGTTTTCCCTCAATTCGAACTAAGATTCATATATTTTTCAAGTTATCGAAAAAGCAGCCATGGGTTCAAACTTGTTCGCTGATCTGGACTTAAAAGGATCTGTGAATGTAATCAGAACTGTGGTGTGCGATTGAGGTGAAGATGATGAATTGAAAGCTGTAGTACTGAAGATAACGATCGTGGTGACGTCAAAGTGGTGACGATAAAGGTGTTGAAAAGGAACTCATTTTTGCTTTGGTTATTTAAGTCCTGTATAAGCGGTCTCAAACTTTGCCTCATTATTTAAATTCTTTCGAGAGATTTTTTTGAGCCAAGCATCGAGGACATTGAAAGACTTATCATTGTTGGTCGCGTAAAGATCTTTCGAGATCTTGTTGAAAGCGTCTTGAAAAAATTCAAATATAATGGTTTCTTTAAACTTTCTTTCAATACAGCTTCATCATCCGTAAATGTTTATACTGTTTAAAATACCTAAAACGAGTGGATCGCACCCGATCCACTGGTCACCATTTTAAATCCAGCCTTTCTTGGTAAGTTGTTTTATAGAAAATAATCACTTGGTATAAAACTTAACAGATGACGTTGAAAATGCGTCTACTTACCTTCCAGACTATCCCCAGGCTCCAACGTCTTTAAACTGTTCAAATAAACCTAATTTGGATTTTAAAAATTAAGTTATATATTTGATACAACCATGACGAGAGACTTTATTGTTTCATGCTTTATTTTATTTTTTAAATCATTTTTGTCATCTGGCACTTCTTCTGCCATTTGCTTGTAACTATGCCAAAACAATTAAAAATATTTTCACCCGTAACTCACATCTCCTGTATTATCTGTAAATTTAAACTTCTTTGATTGCAAGAACTTCCTAGTATGGATAACAGCTGATTTACAGTAATCTGAAAATTACAGTAGAGGAGACAGACGTTTTTGTAGCAGTTTGTGATGGGTTTGCCACCGTAATTAAAATTTCTTATTCATAGTAAATATTAGCGAGAATTATAAATTCGTATATTATTGGCAAGGAGAGAAGATGGCTGTATTATCCGGCATTTACAGTAATCTGAAAATTACAGTAGAGGAGTCTGAAGTTTTTGTAGCAGTTTGTGCTGGGTTTGCCACCGTAATTATTAGCGAGAATTATAAATCTGTTACTATACTTGCTAGGATGGAAGATGGCTGTATTATCCGACAGTGGCTGTTACCTTGTGTGATTTTAATACTCACCTCATATTAGACAAAAAAAATCAACTTTGCTCTGGAATCCCTACTTTACCGTATGCTCGCCAAGTGCTCCAGCCTATGAGAAAAGGAAGTAAGACTTTTTTAAAATAAATATTCCAGTTTCTGAAAGTATTGTTATCAACAGCTGAGGTTAAAGAAAACCTTTTGCTTTAAACCCGGCCTCAATACTTGTTCATCGACCTTTGACGAAACAGTTGCAACTGTTATCGATGTTACCTTCTTTCGTAAAGTTGCTTTAGAAGTTAAATTGTATTTAAGAGGAGTCCATCAATTTAGAGACCTGCCTCATTTCGTAGAAGTTGTTTAAAAGTTACTCTCCCAGCGGTTGCAGCCTGATTACCAATGTTGTGTAGTCATTGGTCCATTTGTCCATTTGTTTTGTCTTTTGATTCTTCAATCATGAATTTTAGAAAAAGCGGTTTTCACTGCTGTAAAAATTGAACACCGCAGCTCCTGTGATATCTTATGTTATAGTATACAAAGTTTGAATTTCCAGTTGTCTTCCTTTTTTAAAATATGGAGAAAATGATGAAATTCAAGGAAAAATACAAGATATAATTAGATATTTTTGAGAAACATATTAAGCTTCGCGGTAAATTCAACGTAAATTTTTAACTGTTTACTCATTCGTCAATTATAGCTACCAGTTCTTGCTTAGAAATATGGTCTTCTCAAGTAAATTACATCAAATCCGATTGTTTCTGCTTTCAAAAACACCATTATGTGTTTTTCATCACCTAAAAAAGGCCAAATAAACACTGGAAAACTATGTTGTCGATTACCTGCACTCACTCAGGTTACTGAGTAAACTTCTCTGTGACAAAATGCTTATAAGCTGACAAGCGCCATGATAATGTTTATTTCATTTGTGACAAACCGGTGAACACTTCCAGGAATTTCTACAAAAGCCCTTACTATAATGCTGTTCGCCGGCGGTTAAGATATTGAAAGCGGTTTATAACATAATATAACATAACATTCGTTGAAACGTAAAAACGTTAAAACGTCTTTATTCAAGAGGACTTTAAGTTTCCCTAAATAAAAAGATAAAACAGGCATAAGCTATGTACAACATGAAATATAAAAAATAGGACATTTAAAAACTATTTACAAAATATAAATATGATTACTAACGAACTATAAAAACAATAGATGAACAACTAATGGCTTTTAGGAAGCGCTTTAGCGCACTCGTAAAACGGTTCAGGCTCCCAACCTCAACAATAGATCTTGTAGACTACACCAGTCCCGCACGATTCGTATAGGAAAAGAACATTTATATAGATTACACTTTGCTGGCTGAACATATAGGGTATACGGGTGGTTTGCAGACGTTGAATTGCACTTATTAAATTAGAAAAGATCGTCAAAATTGGGTTGTTTATGCCAAAAACAATCTTGTAGCATTCAACTAAAGACAGATTTAACAACCTACGTTTTTCGATTGTAGGCCACTTCAGCTTCCTTAAACGATCTTCGTATTCCATCCCCAACGTTTTCACCCGAGAGCAAGCCCAGAGGCTCTTAACTGAACTTTTTCTAATGCAAGCACATCCTTAGACAACTATGGATTCCAGACCGGAGTAGCGTACTCAAGAACCGGGCGCACAAGAGATTTGTATAACATAGAGAACGCACCGGGATTCGGCGATCCTCCCGTTCTGTGAACCAAGTCCGAGTACTGAATTAAAAGCAACAGACACACCCCAGAAAACAAATTCACATTCATTAACGATACAGTTTTCCTCAAGATCTGTTAAAACTAACTAATGGGTATATCTGAATATCGTATTTTAAGGTAACTTCCAACTAGTACACGGTGAGTCGGATATGGAGGAACAAAGCAAGCAAGATATATACTAGAGAGACCGTGATTGTGTTGTTAAAGGTGATAATGACTCAAGGTTTGCAAGTGTACATTCATCTTAAATGAAACATCATTTCCCATATATTTTTACCTGGTTTAAAATAATTTACCATCACATGTTTACATCATTGTGAATATGCGGCCTATCGAAATTACAGTCCTAGCAGTCTGCAATATCAATGTCATGTGACTCTAAGTAAGTGGCTTTAGCTCCCACGAATTTCCTGTTGCTCGGTGATGTAGAGCTCTTGGGGGTAAACAACCATAACTTAGTCTCCTAATGGGAGAACTCACTTTTTCTCTCAGTCACTTGACTGTGTCACTTACTGAAAAATACAATATCATTTAATTTGCGATAGTCATCGTCGTTTATAATACCCTATGATGCTCTTGTTTTTCTTTTTCACTAGTTTTGAGTATCATAACGACTGTTTGTTAAGGATTAAATAATAGTTCTTACCCAAGTTCTGTTCACTTTTAAAGTCATCACGGTGCCGATCAAAGCATGTGGAAGATAGACTCTCGCTCAAACAGTTTCGTGTACATTGTTCAATGTTTACTCACTGAAGGAAACACAATCCATCTAATTATAAACATTAAATCCGAGCTTGGTCTTTTTGAAAAGATTTTTTAATTATTTGCTTTGTTGAGTACGATTAGCTTGCGTCTAACACAAAATAAGCATTGCAAAAGTTGAATTGTTTTTTTAGAAGCACTAAGCCAACTTTTGTCTATAGAAAAACTTTGATTAAATTTTGCGCTTTGCGTGATTAAATAACATTGTACAAGTAAACATGAGTTTATTCTATGTACAAGTACAACTTTTCACGTACAACTTGGCACTTTAAAATTTTCGATATTTCTAGCAGTCTTGTAATTATCTCAAGTGAGTTTAAATAATACAGGAATATATTTCGGTTTGAACTGAGTTTTTTAAGGTAGTTAATATATAAATTTGAACAAAAAGAGACTCTACAGACAAAAAGACTCAGGGGGTAAGCACAATCATCAAACAAATATTTGATAAAGCCATGACTGAAATGCAGTCCCTCAGATATCTTAAGTCCTTAAATCGAATGAATGGCATTCAATGTTTTTGTTTTGTTTATCAGCAATACCACAAAATCTGTCTGTTTAAAGAGATCCAACCACTCAATGTTTGTCCCTTTCCCTGAGGGTTTTAGATGTATTGTCTATTTTGAACTTATGAACGCGGCATCACTCCCAAGGGAATTTAGTCAAAATCAAATATCTACAAACAGAAGCAAATTGGCATTGTTTTACTTAAGAGTTGATAACTTAAACATGTAAACTACAAAACTACTTAATAAGACCTTCGAACGCTTCCCAGGGAGCCATGAACAAACTTCACTGACAAGATTGCAGTCATTGGATAATGTGAATTCATTTGACTGCTGTCGGCCCTTTGCTGCATTTTTGCCAACCTTTAAGGCAATGGAGACCTTTCAAGTAAGTGAAATCATAGAGCTAATAAAACGTAAATCCTTTTGCCAGAGTCATTTAGACCACTGAAAGGTAATTCTATCATTTACGTTTGACTATGGCAATATCCTTCGAAAAGTTTCGCTGCGATGTCGATTTTAGGCCCCTCGCAAGAGATGGAGAAATAAACTTCTTTGTGCTTAGCAGTAACTTGCATGGCGACAGTTAAGTCTACAAAGCGAGTAAACGTGAAACATAGAAAATGATAAATATGGAGTCTTAAATCAACTTATTTAGATTCATTTGGCTGTGTTAATTGTGCTCCGTCGTCGTCCACTAGGGCCCATTGGGCAACCGACTCAATACGGATGAACCATGCCGTAAATGTTTTCATTAAAAAATTCAATAGACATTCCTTTTCTCAGAGTAAATATTAAATAATAAATCTTTATGAGTTCGTCAAGTGTTGATTTCAAGTATTTGTAGGAAAACTCAAAGACAGATGTTTCTGTTGGTTTCAGGCGGCCATATTTGCGCCCTTCAAATGGACACCAATATGGCGTCTCTAGACAAAGCTTTACAAATTTGAGTAAAACGTTTTTCCGAATATCTCGCATATGAAATATCGCACAAATCTGATTTTTTTGTATACTCATCTTCTTTCATTTTCCAGATTCTGGACTTTCTGTATTGAATAGTTTGCAATTCTATTTTTGATGGCGTGACAGTGAAAACAGAGAATTGTCTGTTTGCACGTGACCTTCATTCTCAATTTTTGCTGGGTCTCATAGGGTT
Source organism: Porites lutea (assembly GCF_958299795.1). Lineage (NCBI taxonomy): Eukaryota > Metazoa > Cnidaria > Anthozoa > Scleractinia > Poritidae > Porites > Porites lutea. The sequence goes on from NC_133204.1 coordinate 1,353,186, forward strand.
TTTTTTTATTCAAATGGCCCATTTCCAAAAATTCAATTAATTAGTGGTTATCAAAAGTTATCTTCATCGCGCCCGGCGCTCGTGATTGGCACATTTTATTACAACATGCGCAGTGTAAAAGCTCATTCCACTTTACGGGACAATTATATGTAAAAAAACACCTTCAACTGCAACGTAAGGAATGCAACATGCCTATATTCAAGGGTGAACATCGATCGTTTTCAAGCATCTTTTATAAAAAGACTTATTTCATTTTTTTATTACGATTTAGGTTTCAGTGTTAGTGCTATGCTTTTAAACAACATTTTTTCTAGAGTTTGATCGTAAATTATGTAGCCATATCTCGTGGTGAATAAAGACCTTTAATTCATACTTATTGTTGCTGTTATAAACAACAGCACCAAAATAAGCTAGATTATAAGATAACAATAAATTTATGAAAGATGGTAACATTAGTGTGGCTAGGCCGGAATCATTAATCGGCTAGTTCAATTAACATGTGGTACGAAACTCATACAACAGGCTTAGCCTAATTAGCTAAATCTTAATAAAGTGAAACAATGCTTTAACTTTATCAAATCAAGCGGATAAAAATAAAATAAATAAAGCGGATAATTCCTAAAGATATGTCTTGGAAAGAAATCTTTGTCACATTAATAAGCCAAGGTCAGACGAATTATCTCTGAAGATAAATTCAAACTTAGAGAGGAATTAAGGAAATTGCATTTTTAGGGTTCTAGAAACAAAAAAACATCTTTTAATTATCACCTTTAAGTGGTGTTTCTGACCTAAAAAGGACTGTGTCGAAAAATTTCATAGTACTTGCTTACAGTTCCACCTTTTTCTTTCCAGTAAGGTTTGCTATTAAAATAGTCAAACTGATTTTTAGCCTGAAATTCATACTACATTTAAGAGTTGCCTAGGAGAGTTTATCTCGTAGCCTAGCGTCGTTTACTTTCTTAGGGCCTAAGACAACTTGCCTAAATTTTCGTTCATTTTGCCATACAAGGGCTTTTATTTTCCTGTCTTACTATGCGATTCCCTTTCGCTAAAATGTGCACATTCGATTTCTATCCAAACTATTTTTCTTTTGTAAAATTTCTATTACGGTAATGCGGTCAACTACTCATTCAGATAAACGATCAATATTTTTTTGTTTGATCCTAATTCTTCTTCTTCCACCCTTTTCTGCTCTCACAAGTGATCTAGTACACTTATGGGGTTGAACGATACTCTAAATGGTCTGCTGAGAACTTACTTGGATTTGTAACTTGTTATGAACCACTTCAGACTGTCAGAATCAAGCACACTTACACATTGACGGTAGAAAACAATCATCAAATGCTTTCAGTAATTAAAACCGAACTTAGAGTTACAGGCATAGAAATCACTGCTTTTTAAGTGGCGGAAAATCAAACTGTTTTCATAAGCATGTAATTGTCAAATAAATTAAAAGGATTTTCCGAATCATCCATAAAAATAGAAGATAGCCTACAGAGGGACTTAAATGTAAAACACCTAAGAGATAATTTAAATTTAGTTATCTCGTAATTAAAAGCTACCTATCATCTCATCAGAGCGATAAAATTTGTGGTAGTGTGTGTCGCGTTTCAAAGTCGAGATAAATAGTCATGGCTATTTCAATCTGCTTTCTTTGATAATCCACCTGCGGACCAGGGCATATATTATGTACATGCCTCTGACACCTTAAATTGGCTATAAATATAGCAGAATCCAAAGTATTGTTGTCTTCTTTAGTAACAGATTTTGGTGTCAAGAGTAGTTTTGCTTATTTTTTTTGAACTAAAACAAAAGCACCTTGATGAAAAAGAGTTTCGTCTCCAAATAATCAACTTTACCAATACCTAATTATAGAGTGTTCTACTATTTTTTCAATTTTATCATTTTTGTTGTTATGATATTTATATTTATATTTTTGCAATTATTATAGAATTATTATTATTATTATTATTATTACAACTGAAATTTTTTATTGTTTATCTGAGTTTCTACTGTAATGTAAATGCCACGTGCAGACGTGCCTCACAACTGAACGAAGGCTTTATACAGAATTGGTTAGGAAACAATGCACAATCAAAGTTAACTATGGTACCTAGCTATAACGAAGGTTCTGCGAAATTATATAGTGTTCCAATGAAATGAGAGATCTTAGCAGATTCTTAATTCGTCATGTAAATAGCGCGATGCATTTCTCTTATAATGAATAAATTAACTCCCTTAAATGATATACCTGATTCGTTTTCAGATATCTAATATGTGGATCAGTATTAGCCAGAAAGTCTTAAAGCCTCATTAAATGCTAACTGTTGGAGATTAATATTGCTTACTTTGCCGTCACATTTTTCCTTGATTTTAGATAAGCAAAGATACATCTTTTTTACTGAAACAAGATTATTTTGGGGGAACAAATAGGATCAGATGAAAAATGTTTGCTTGTAGTATATTGAGTGCTAACTGATAAGTAAACATTTAGTCGGTTTCAAAAACAGATTTGAAGTGTTCTTGTAACATTTTGTGTAAGCAGAAATAAGAATGGAAAAATTTTTGTGGTTTTAAATGGACTCAAGTACCTTCGTTTGCTCCTCATATTGAGTGATAGATTGTCATACCTATACCTATTAACAGGGAGGCAATACTTGTTAACACTTAGTCCATGAAATTGGCGTCAGAAGATATCGAGAATCGAGAATCATATTTGATTTTAATAGAAGATGGCGGCTATTCCTGTGTTAGCGTGTAACGCACTTTCACGTATTTCTCTCCGGATTAGATGCTGATTATGTGTAATCGATCTAATAATAACGATTTCTTACCTTACACTTTCATTTAATACATTACGTTTGTGTTGCCTCAAATATTTTTCCAATGTGCAGTAATCCATATTCTTGCTTTTTAGATGTACGAACCATGCTTGATTATATCAGGGCCCTATTCAGTTTTTTTTAGTTATGTCAATTAACGTACTCTTTCATTTCATTAGAAGTTTGGCTAAACATAACTGGTGGTTTTATAACTGATGTGGAAGTCGCCCAATGAATCATTGTTATATTTCCGGTGAGGAACTGGGGCTAGCATAAAGTTGAGACTCGCGTTCCACCGCAGTCAAACGTCTAAGGCTGCTTGTTTTTGTTTGTTTGTTTCAATTTCACTCGACCTCTTTTACCAGTTAGTGTAAATATGGACAATTAATTCGTTAACGTAACTATTGTTTCATTTCTCTGAGTACTTTGACTTTTTTCGTTTTTAAACGCAGGGTGACACTACACTATGGCTTCGGTTGCCAAAAACTAAAAATTTTTTTAGTAAACTTAAAAAGTTTAGTAAACTAAAAGGGTATTGATAATAGCCTAAACTTTCAAAGCCAAAGAAGCAAAAAACAGCCAAGTACAAACCTTGGCTTTGAATTACCTTGCGTAGTTAAGCTTTTGCAAATTTCTCCCTCAGTTTGACCCCGGTGAAGACTCCGCGTGGAGTGACTTTTTCATTTGTGGCCCCTTATGTCGTGACTGGAAAGTACTCACAAGTTAGTGCTGACAGCATGGTCATTGTTTTTACACCAAATTTTACGATTTAACAGTATGCTTAATTATTTTTGATGGTAATATTATTGAGAAGTTTACTTTTAACGTTTAAGATTTTACGGATCGGAAATTCGTACTGTCTAAAGTAGGTAAATGGTACAGCCAAATTGACTTGCAAAGAGAAATTTCTGGAAGCAATGGGACATCTTACAATAAAAATCTAAAAGGCTTTTTCAAACAGATCTAGACTACAAATTGGTTAATTTATCTTTCTTAAAGTCATTTTACAGGCTGTGAATTCACTAAATTAAGGACTACGGTAAATTAGCTGTCCATGAGCTTACTTCCTTGCCGTAAGTGCTTCAAGATAAACCATCAGTGGATTTCTTTACAGCACTTGCCTCAACTCAATCAGCTTTTTTTTTTCAGACGAGGTTTGGTTTTTTTTTTCTGACGAGAAAGCAAATCTCAGACTGCTACCAGCCATTGGCAATCAAACGCGCCCTAGTAGATAAACTAGCATGATGAGTAGTCTAGTAGTCAAGTGCAAATTTACCCCAAAATAAAACTTGGAGCAGACCGGGTATTTTCTATGCCAAACTGGTAGAATGGATACAGAGGTTTTAAATTAATATGCCTTTTCAAGATTGTTCGGGTCAGTCTGGGTGATGTCCGTCTTAATTAAAAGCCTTGTAAGCATGGTTTATAGAAAACCGTGGGACACCTGGATAAACTTCAAGGACAGTAAATCGAGTTTAATGCTGTAAAATTTTGTTAATATCTTTTAACGCAATGCGGTAAAATGCAAAACTGAGTCTGAAACAAAGATTTAGTCCGAAGCTTTTCACTCAGAGCAAATCGCTTGTTGAATAATAGCAAGAAACAAGGAATGAAAATTCAAATGGAACACATTTTTAACGGTTTACTTACTAGCTCTGCTACAGCTGTAGTTCAGTGCTTCAAGAGATCTGCTTCGACATTCCAGGCTTAGATTGAACGTGATTCTTGAGATAGCTACGCTTACGCAATAATCAGTGGAACATTTCCATACTAAGTATATTCCGTTTTGTTAAGTCACGTTCAAAAGAGAAAAAAAGGAATTACAGATAATGAATATTCTCATTTGCTACTGACACGGTAATGAGAGGCGTTACAAAAGCAACAAATAAATTTTCGCATCGTGTTAGTTATTTAAACACTGTATTTGGGCCATGCGATGAAAGCAGCTGCTACTGACATCAGAGTTTTCGTCAAGCGATGAAAAAGCGAGGCATTTTGTTTACAACGGTCAAGGACTAGTCTGGTGCTCAAGCTGAGCGTTGCATAGCTCACGTGTTTAATGTCATGTTTTAACGCCTCGAAGGGAGAAGATTAAAAAATGAATCGCTTCATTCGGTGCCGATAGCTAATGAGGGGCTTACAAAACAGAATTCCAAGTAAGGAAATGTTAATACCGTTTTCATTATTTTAACACCATATTTTGGCACGAAAAGGAGAAAAGGATGCGTTAAGAAGCAGAGTAGGTTTTCCAGCGCAAATTTCAAAACTTTTGGTGCTTATTTTAGGTTCGAAGTGCAAGGCTAAGTTAGATAGAGAGTTATTAACGCGGGCCAACCTTCACACTTAACTTGCTTAGGCGGCTTCTTTTGAACTATGCACAACAAAACAGTAATTAAAAAATCAAAATAATTGATATTCAGCCGGCCGCTCAAGTCCAATTGTATTATTACCATGATTCTTTTTACTCAGTTGCTTTTCGCAGGCCTCGGCAAAAGCAGCCGTAAAATAGTTTAGCTTGATGAAATCAATGGTTAATTTCACCGAAAAAGATTATTTAAAACGTTAATTTTTTTCAGTTATCTCAATGGATTGTAATGCATAATAGTTAAATTACCGTAGTTCAATCGTAGATTCCTTACAGTCTCCCATGTTAGAGGGCCATGAATTTCTTAGCTCCCAGCTTTCTTTAGAAAAAAATGGCATTAGAAGGTAACGAACAAAAATATTATTTTTATCATAAGCATTCTTTTCCCTTGTTATTAGAACATCTTGCTTATCTTTAAAAGTAAAATGGTTTTACAGAAAAAAAATTCAAATAGGTCGGAATTCTTCTTGTTGGGGCATATTTCACATGGACTTTTTACGCCAAGACACTGGAAAACAGGTCGCGTTGTAATCGATTCATTAATCAAATTCCTTCATTATGATTTGAACTTCGATGTTCAATTCGACAAGAACTAAAAAAAAAAAAAATTAGAAATAAGTGCAACTTAGACCCAAGGAATATGAATATGATATACTGGTATGAAATGTAGGGCCGGGAAGTACCGTCCCTTGAGTTTGCTGCCCAATGGTAATGCACTTTTGTTTTGGAACTTAATTAACAATTGCAGGATCTCAATTTTCTGGCTATTTTCTACTTTCCGCTCGTGGAACATAGATTTTTCTCCCATCAGAAATATTAAGAAACTAAACTAGACCATGGGTGAAATAGTTTTAACCGCCAACCAATCTCATTTGTTGATCTTACATATTGTGTTTTGTCCAGCCAGTATGGAGAAATTATTTTCCTGAAAAAGTTATGATCCTCTACAGCAAAATTAATCAAACTCCTTAACGTTAGCTAGCAAGGGGCTCCGGTTTGATTTCAAATCCATGGTAAAAAACTCTAAGTGGACTTGCGTGAGGCCAAAAAAGAAGAAACCTTGTTTAAATTTGGCTTTAGGGAGTAGTTTGGCCGCCAAGGCGACACACGTTACTTAGCCCTTTATTCATGCACCGAAACAGAATTAACTCTGCGATTCTTAGTATAATTCTAAGATGTGTAAGGGCACGTAAGAAATAAACTGGAGAGAAATTATATGGTGGGTGTATTTCGCGGTGTAAATTATTGTATTTTTTTGTGTAGATTCGAGTTTCACGGTAATATTTTAAGAATCAATCAACAGAGAACTAAAAATAGCATACAGAAAAGGGAAAATGATGTCTCCATCGTCAAGCAGCAGAACAAAGGATAATGACTAACAATTTTTTTCCTGCTCTTAGAGAAAATTGCTAAACTTTTTTCTAACTGCGCACCTTATTTTCAGATAATATTTATTTGTTTCTATTTCCAGCAGGTAATAAGCTGATAACGACGGAGCTCAAGTGTCGACAAGTGCATAAATCAATATTAATATGAATTGATTTTATTCGAATTCCCAGCTTCATGTTAATGATATTAGACTCCTTTACCTCCAGTGGATCAAACGTGCAAATTGAGTGGTGATAGAATCTGTTCCGTAGTACATTAAATATTCTCTCTTAAATGATAGGTTAATGAAGACAGAGAATTTCTTTCAATTGATGCTAGATTAGTAGATTGACAATACCAGACTATTTGGGTGTTTTCAGTCGGATTTTGCACGCAAGGGCTTAGCAAAGGTTGGTTAAAAGAACTCCTCTGATTTTTCAAGTTTTCAAATTTGCATGGCAGCTTTTATATCATTCACGTACGGTTTATAATAAGAGAATGACAGAGTGGTATGATAATATAAAGAAAAGAAAAGCTGCTAGTCATCAATAATTCACACTTTTTGGTTTTGTAGGTAAAATCAAGCTAAACTTCTTCTAATTTACCCGCCATCTTGTCTGTCTTTCACCTGCATTCAAGCACAGAAGTTCAAGCTGGCAAAAGAAAAGCACTTTGAAGTGGTGATGCATCTTACATTTATCTTCGTGAACACATTGATCTTCCTGATTTATCCAGGTAACACAGAAAACGCAGTTTCTTTGAGGACGTGTTATTTTGAAGCGCATTTAGATGTTGTGTTTATGATTTTCTATTAGATTATCCTTTATACGTTAGAAATTAGCGTTGAGTTTATAGTAGCTTTCGTTGACAAGGTTTAACTTAATTGATTTGGCAAGAGAAATAAGTTTTCTTGAAATAGGACGACCGAACCTTCTTCTGCTTTTCTACTATTTGTCATCTCGATGTGTCTGTAATATCACCACAAGTATGCAAATTACGCAAAATATTTTCTTTACGGCTACGAAAAAACATCTTTATTGATTTCTGAGCATTTTTAAGAAAACTTTCAGCTTTTATCGTGTAGCTTTACTGAGACGAAAATAACAGAAAACCCTTGCCTTGCGAATGAGAGCACTTGGCATGAGATACATATTCGAAAGCTGCCTTACTGTTAAGCTTTCAAATGATGTTCTAAAATTTAATCTCAATATCTAAGTTCATTGCGATTGTAAAAGTTACTACATTTAATTGAGAAGTTTGAACAAGATTCTGTTCCACGAGCCATGTGAAATCTCTGTTACTCATTTCTGTTATGCTAAGAGTGAGTTAGGGGGTAACAAGCAAGAAAAGTCACTCTTTTAGCTTAGAAAAGCAGTATTTTACTGAAGGGATCACAAGCAGCTTCGGTAAACTTTATTAACGCAAATCAAAGAAAAATAGTAAAAATTTTGATCGACCAGATATGATTTTGTTTTATAAGACAATGTATTGGCGTTATTAATGATTAAATTTCGTAGTTCGTATATTTGGGAATCAGAATCAGAGATAATCTCCCATTGGCTGAAATTTGCTCGCAGTTGCATGAAGAAAATTAAAAATTCTATTAGACACGAGAAGACAGAAATTTAGGTAAGGTGGTTTGTACTTTTTAATTTTTTATTTGAAAGGTAAAGCAATTAAAAATAGAAATTTTGGACAAATGGAAAGGGAATTCAATTGTGCTTTGAGAATGTAGTTGAAAATCGATAACTGTTATTTTTCGTTCGGTAGGGGGTCAAATTGGTTAATGAAAATTCCTGCTGTTTTTAAACTTTTCTTTCAAGAAGCAATTCATGCAAACCATTGATATTCCGGTAACAAAGCAAACTTTGACATTCTTTCTTTGGAAAAGTAATTTGTTTAATTTTTAAGCTGTTTCAGAAGATTGATTATTTTTCTTGATGGATTCAAATTTGTGCAAACATCTATTCTGATGGATGATTGCATCCCAGCAAAAACAGTGTGTCGCCGTTTATGATTTGACAATATGCAAGTGGCGAACCGATTTTCACTTAAAAACAACAAGGGAAACCCTGGCTTATTTATGTTTCAAGTTTCATTACTGAGAATCGAAGATGCTGGCGATCATAAGATCGTTATTACTAGCAGATCAGTTCTGTTTATGGAATGTCAGCAAACTTAGTGTTTTTGTTATAAAATTTCATTTTTTTGTCGAATGCAATATGAAAAGATATTTACTCTCCTTTCGAAAAAGTTATTTTGCGCTACTTTAAAATAATCATTTTACTAGACGCAATCCTTTTTGAAAATAGTAGTCAAAATAAGGTAAATAACTGACAGAGATTTGTCTGTCGCATTGACCGTAGATTGTCCTGTAAACCGCTCAATTGTTGGTTTTGTTTGATTCTTTTTGAAAGCCAATTGTACTTCTCTAAAAATCATTTTTCTGTGCCCGGCAACTATTTCAATTCACGTAAAAAGTTGACATGTCGCAGTTGGTATACTGTCGACTGTAATGATTTATTTACGCTACTGGGAAAATTTTTCAGAGAGAAACATGCATTGCATGGGATTCTGGAATGTTCCCCTACTTGAATTACCTCGCAGGAGTGTGGCATGTTTCCGTTTAATTTTTTGTTTTAGTCTATTTTTCATTTGAAACGAGACCACCCAGTTTTTACTTTACCTCAGTCAAGGCATTGATCGTGAGCTCATAAATTTCTTAGTTTTTGAAAAAGAAATGGAGAAATGGAGAGCTTATATATGGCAGTATGACACAATTCAATTATGTAACTATTTAATTGGTACGTACATGTACAGAGTTCCACGAAGGCACCAACATATTGATTCCTGTATTATGGAACTAATTTTTGAAAAATAACTCATGTAAAAGAAATCATATAAAACTGAGACTTGGAAAGTATTTTAACATATTAAAATTCTGTTACCGTATCATTTTAGATTTCCTCGCCTTTTTGGTGTTTTGTTATTAAATGTAGCTGTGAAAACAAGCAATAATTGGTTCAAAAAGTACGAAGGCAACTTTTTCTCGAAAAACTCTTCGTGGCCTTCATTTTCACGGTCTTCTGATATGATTAATAAGCAAGATGACGATTTTGAAGCTGCGACACGGATTGGAGCATGACGCAACTTGGAACCATACGACGTCATATTTATAACGCCAACTTAGCGTTGATTATTAGACATTTTTGATGCACTATTGGCACACTAAAGCCTCCCAATTTCAGCCTAACCTGAGTGCAGTCACGATATATTAATCGTTACTTTGAAACGTAAAAAGAAGGAGAATTGGTGTTCATTAAATATTAAATATCTACGCTAAATATTACCTCCACCAATAGGTGTTTTCTAATAAGTTGTTGTTGTACTGATCAATTTACAGCCAAAGGACTATCTGACGTGGCTTTTAACGCCAGTGTAATTAGTGAACCTATCACCAATACTACTGACAGTGATGGTAAGCCCAATTTTTTTCTAAAATTGTTATTTAGTGTTGGTGTTTTTTGTGCGACATACGTATTTCATCTATTCCCATTCCCAAATATTCCTGCGATTTCAAAAAAAGTTAAATAATTCACTCTGGAAGCTATCTTAATATTATAAACAATGCCATAGCGTTGTACATATGGAGGTTAAACTGATTTTCGCCTTCCAATTGTGTCCAAGTTGCAGACGCGGGGTTGGTGCAAGACGATGATGATGAACTCCGGTTGGTTAGGGATCTTTTCGAACACTACGACATAAACGTGCGCCCTACAGTTGAGAAGGAGTTGCCGATTGTAGTCAAATTTGGGATTGCTTACACCCAGATTGTCGATTTGGTAATTTGATTTGTATTATTTGCCTCTTTTAAATAATATATTTGTGGTTTGATTCGTCTATTTTAGCCCACTGTCACTGTCCAAGATTTCCCTAAAGACACCTGAGCTATACTTAATGATGTTTAACAAATCGATTTTCTATGGTCTACACAGACTCTTATAGACCATAGAAATGACGTTATTAAATTTTCAAAACTCAAGTGGAACCACGAGCCGCAGGCGAGTGGTTTCACTGCAAAGTTTTGAACATTTCATGGCGTCATTTCTATGGTCTATCAGAGTGTAGATCATGGAAAATTGTGGTCGATTTGTTTTTTACAACAACATTTATTTTTCTACGAAAAACCAAAAATCAACATTCCATTTTCTTAGTCAAGCAATTACTAAGAGGGTATTATTATTCTTCTTTATTAAGCGTTGTACATAATGAACTCGCATTATTATCTAGTTGGTTTCTCAGCCCTTATAACGTTGAACGTGAGACCTCTACCAGATCCGTTTTCTATGTTTGCTGTGTTTATTCCCTTTTATTTTTCTGTTAGTCTGGGTAGCGTTTTTTGCCCATAACGTGGTAAAGTACTATCTCGTGTTCTTCATTTCATAGATCGAAAAAGACCAAGTCCTTGTAAGCAATATCTGGGTCAGAATGGTGAGTAACATATATTTATATGCTGCTAAAGTGTACACTGCAAGACCCGCGATATTCGGTGTTGCTGGACTGAAAATAATATCGAATTTCCCCTGGGTTTTTCCCTTGATCTTTTTACAGTCCGCTTTGGTCCTCCTTTGCACGCCACTGTCCATGCTTCCACCTTAATGGAATTGCAGGTCTTTCAGTCTTTAAAAAAATTAAAGAACACAGTCAATTTCAACAAGAAATGCTCAAATGTAACTATAACATTTCTTGAGTGTAACAGCTCCACATAAAAGGATCCTTGTCATTGTTTTTCTTTTTATCTTATCAGAGTTGGCACAACCATCTATTAAGGTGGAACTCCTCAGAGTATGGTGGAATCAAGACGATTAACCTCAACCCGTTGAAAGTTTGGCGTCCTGATATTGTCCTGCATAACAAGTAGGCCAGTCAAGAACCATTCTCTGAGACTCGGGAGCAGTCAGTCGAGTAGGGCTGGAGAAAAAACCCCTCTGTCAAATTTACCGAACGATTTAAGCTGCCTTTTTGCAGGAATTTTCCTTGTTAAGGGTGCATTCTGGTTGTTTCTTTGGGGAACTAATAGGGTTGATTTGAGAAGTAAAGAAATTAGGGTAGAATTGGTATAAACATAAACCAGTTAGTCAGCTAATGATTTCAGGGGCACCTTATTTTGGTGGTGAAATATCTGGTATTTTCCATAATTTTCAACTGACATCCCCACACCATTTCTTTTCATTCAAAACATTCTCACACATTCATTGAACCAATAATTACAACCTTATGGAGGAGCCATTTTTGATTGAACTATATTGTGGCTAGGATTGAAAGAAAAAAGGCAGAAATAGTGAAAAACAAGGCTTTTGACCAGAATCCCCCCTTGATATTGAAATCCGGATCTTGTCGCTGACCTCAGCCCGCCCGGCTGTCTGTTCCAGGATGAGGAAGTTCAAAAATACCTTTGCCTAGCGATATACGTTAAACTTTCCTTTTTATATGCTCTACAGTCGCTGAGGTGATCAAAATTTCTCATCGCTCCTAGTGAAGAGGGCATATTGCTGCGGAAATTCGAATTTTGAAGTCGATCAAAGCTAACAAGAAAATGTTTTTTTAATCTTCCCCGTGTTGAGTATGGCTCATTCCACCCGGCAGTTCTGTTCATCATAAAATCGTTCATGTTGTTGTGGTTATTAATTTTAGTGCTGAGGAGACACTTCCAAGCGGAAACCTTTATAATTTCAAAAACCGAATCATCCTGACATCTGATGGAGGATGTACATGGTACGCTCCCACAATTCTTCGCAGTGGATGCAACATCGACATAACCTACTTCCCTTTTGATGATCAGTTGTGTGAGTTAAAGTTCGGATCTTGGACTTACAACGGTTTTGAAGTAAATATTGTGCAAATGAGTGACAAGGCAGATCTCAAGTTCTACATGGAAAGCTCTGAGTTTCAGCTCATATCTGCAAAAGCTCAAAGAAACGTGGTGACATACAGGTAAATCCTTTCTTGTAAGTAGTGGAGAATTTAAAAAAAAGTTCTTGAAGGCATAAGGCGAAAATTCCCCTCCTTTCTTTATTTAATGTAAAAGATTAGTTTTAGTTGTAAGTGGACAGAGCTTAACTTTGACTTTTACACATCACAAGGACAAGACAAGAAAAAGTTGCGTAACGATAAATGGTTTATTTGCCATTTTTTTGTAACCCATAAGTGCTGTCAAATAACTGCTATTACTGCTTGAAGACAGGTTACCCGAGTAATGCCTATAAACTTTGGGTTTTTCAGTTTTGTTAACTTTGTTATTAATATATCTATCAAACTGTGCTCAGTATCGCAAAGAATATCACGAAAGACTGCAGCCCAGGTTAGGAGAACAGTCACCTCCTCATATATATATATGAAAAAAAAAACATTTGTACTTAGATTCAAACTTACATTTACAAAACGTATTTTATTAAACCTTGGTCTAGTTTACTCGGGCTCTCAGGTGGGGAGGGAGGAGTTCTCCTTATTATGGCCTCAACGGGCAGGCCCCGCCCGAAAGGGGCTCCTTATTCAGGCCTCAGTGTATTTGAAAGAACTGGGATCTTAAGAGTTGAAGTATTTGAAAGGTTAAGAAACACAGTCTGTTTGGCGATTCTTCATAGACGCGCCGGTCCAAGGGTTTAGAAAGGGAAAGCAGTGTTTTTACGTAACTATGTACGTGAACGGGGTACCATAAGGTGATGGGTTGGACCTCGAGGCGGAGCCTTCCTTTATAAACCTTTGTTAAGTATCTTTCAAGGGCTTTCTCTTTGGTTAAACAGCCGGCCCTCCTGCTGATTGCATGCTTCCAAAATGAAACGGAATTTGTAGTCGACTGTTAACAGAAGTGTCTCAGTGATAATAAATTACAAAACACAACCCCTTATTTACAAAACAACACGACAGTTCATACCGTTCCTTTATAAATTTGCACTAATGTATACTGCTCCGGTCTTAGGTATGATCTCTGCACTATAAGGAATTTTTGTTACTAATTTTTTTTCGAATTTGTTCAATCTTGCAAAGAAGTGTTTAATAGTTGATTTATTTTTTTAATTTTTCGCAGTTGATTCTTCGCTTGTATTAATTTATTGTCAAACACAGCTGCACTGGCACATAAATAGAAGCATTTTACAATATAATGTTTTGAATCATTTTGAAAGTTTATAACAAGGGTTAAACTAAACAGAGTCACTGCACGTGGGTTCCTCGACACAGCACCGTGAATTGCACACTGCACAGGGCATGCAAATGAACGGTAACGTATATGTTCTATTACATACAGCTGTTGCCCGGAGCCGTACCCTGACGTCACATTCAATCTTCATCTTCGCCGAAAACCGGGGTTTTTTCTCTACAATATCATCATTCCTTGCTTAGTAATAGCAGCACTAGCAGTGCTGACGTTTGTGCTGCCACCAGAGATTGGCGAGCGAGTGACGTTGGTGATCGAATCATTCCTTGCGCTGTCATTTGTGGTACTGATGGTGTCGGATAGCGTTCCTGTAACCTCCGACAGCTCGCCTCTTCTTACAAAATTCTTGCTTATTTCCATGGTGGAAATCGGATGCGCGCTTATTTCAAACTGCATCTCGCTGAATCTCTACAGAAAGTATCCGATGCCACAGTGGGTGCGCGTGGTTTTTCTTCACTATTTGGCCCGCTGCTTGTGCATCAAAACAGGACACCCAAGAGATAACATAAACACGAAAAAACGTAAAGGAGGACTCACTGATCCACTGGTCGAAGCCAGAAAGCTCTCAGGGGCAAAACTGCTGGGCTCCCCCACAGGATCTGCAGTAAAAAATTGCGTCATCCCACATCGAGCCAATCAAGACACCACAACCTTGTTGACAGAGGGACTATCGGAGCTAGCACAGTTTGAGATAAATAAAGATGAACACCAGGCCAATCGCCATTTTTGGATCTTTGTGTCGCGGGTTGTTGATCGCCTATTGCTGTTGTTATTTTCCATAGCATTTGTATTTTCATCTTGCGTCATATTTGCTCAAGTGCCAGATCACTACAATTTACTCATATAAAATTATCGCGTGAGTTCTACAAAAGCAATAACATGGAGATCGTGATTGGATCTGTAGTACAACTGTCCCCAGGAAAGGAGGAGTGTAGATATAAATGTTCTCTTTAAGGCCACTGAAAGCCCTTAATGTCCAGCTTTAGATAACATTCTCTGTTTGGCTAGAACAGTCTGAAAGACATGAAATTGGCAAATTACTCATGTAATTTGTTTATGAGTGACTATATTGTGTACAGTGCAATTCATGGACATAAACTTCAGAATTTCAGTGTTAAAACCAGTGAAGTGTGCATGGGGTGTATTCCACGACTACGCACAATTTCAAAAGTCTGAATTGTTGAAATGTAATGTAAAAAACCCCTTTATTTCTTAAAGGAAAATAACCTTTCATCGACTTTGTGCAGCTCGACTTTCTTAGATTGACTTGCAATCCTTTCCATTACTAGTAAAATATGAAAAGTTGACGTACTATTCTTGTTAATACAGTACTGATAGATATAAATTGTGACCCAAATTACATTCAGTGTTGGGCGTGTTTACTTAGCTAGAGTGCTTGGTAGATATTTTTTCTAAGCAACGTTACAACTACTGGAAATGCGGTCGAAAACGTGTCATGGGTATCTTGTTTAAACTCTCTTACAGCTAAAAGGTCACACAAAAAATGGGCAAAAAGAGAAACAGAAAAGAAAGGCGAGGTATATGATGAATGACAAAGATTTGAGACGCAATCAGGAAGGGCTTAGGCCAAAGCTCGTCATGAAAATAAACAAGTAAAACTTGAGTACAGATATTGGAAAACATTCTGTTTCTTTTTTTTAATTATTAGTCAAGAATAAATAGAAACGATATCAGGCCGCTGTGAAATCTAGAGGTCAAGGACAAATAATTGAGAAGGTAACAAATAGTTTTCTGGGCGGTTAACTTTCTAATTCTTTTCCTTTTTTCCGTTTGCTTGTTAGTCTAGGATTTTATATTCCTTCAACTTACACAGACGAATTATGCTAAATGTTTTCCCAATCAAATAAATCATATTTCTTACATGAAAGAGGCTTCATTGTTAATTCAACAGTGAATAGTTTGACGTAATGCGTATTCAGCTGTGTGGGGTTGATTGATTTTGTCATACGAGTTTAAACTATACGAGGTTGGACTCCCAATACACCTTATTATCTCTTAAAGTGCAATGCATAACTCATAAGTCATAAGATCGTTAAAACCCTCCTACCATTGCAGCTGTTATTCTGCCAATGAAGTCTTCAGGAATTTGTTTAGTAGTAAACTTGAAAGTAAAATGAAATTGCAATCGAACTGCAAAACACAGCTGGCGTCTTCGCAGCGGCTTTTCTTGATATTTCTGTTCTTGTTAAATCAGTATTGGACAGTCTATATTAAAATTATTGAAAACTACTCAACATGCAACGGTAAATTTATGTTGCAGTTCGAAGAGAAATCTAAGACTCTATGACTACCCCTTAAAAAAATCTTTACCTTGTTTGGGGTGAAAAGATCACTGCTGTTTTGATATTTATAAAATGTTTGAACTTAAGTTTTTAATAATTATTGTCTTTAATAATTGAAATGCACACTCCAAAATGTTTGAAGTTATTGGTCAGAGAATTTTATCGGCGACTTTTTGATCACTATATTTTTTCGCCACTTGTACCTTGATGTGTTCAGTGTATTCTTATACTCAATTTTCAGACTAAACAGAAATCACTAACAATTGGGAAAAAGTCACACACCAGGCAAAACATCGAGGCAAGACAAATCAATAAATGATATTTTTTTTAGAAGAAATTTTCGAAAGTGAAAGCTCCCTAAGTTCGGAAATGATGCATATGTAATTCAGCTCACTAACGTCTGGTCCTTCGCACTCCCACTTTCACTTTTCCATCGAGGTTAAGAGCTTTTAACTTGACTCCATAATTTTTCAGTATCCAGTTTCCTAGTATCAGGCGCCACCTTTCTTGATCATATATTTAATGAGCGGTATTCTTTACCACTTACAAAAATTTTTTGCTAGATTAAGTGACTAAGAAACATGCTACAAAAACACGAGAATGAAAGAAGGTGCTCAGAACCCTTAATTTTCCCGCAAAAGAAAAAGAAAGTGAATACAGAAGCCAAACGGTTCTGAAGTCAAAATTGGAAAACAGCGCGTGCAGGTAGATTATCAAAATGAGTGAAAGTTGAATCGTACATATTAGAGAATTACTGTGACTTACGAGATGAAGAGACTTCAGTTGATAACAAGCAACAGAGACGGTCGACAATAAAGGCTCTCGGAACTCTTACGTGCAACCTTATTTAGCACATAAATGTGTTAAAGTCAACTTGAAAGAAGCGTGTGTAGATAGGTGATCAAACTTAATAAAATTTGTAGCTATCTATCAAAGTATTACTGAGACGTACCAGATGAAGTGACTGGATAACAAGATACAGAGACGGTCAACGAGTAAAGGCAATCGAAACTTTTACATTTAACTTCATTTAGCACATAAATGTTTTAAACTCAAATGGAAAGCAAAGCGTGCAGATAGGTTATTGGAATAAATAAAAGTTGTAGCTACATGTTAAAGTACTACTAAGACGACTTACCAGATGAAGTGACTGGATAACAAGCTACAGACACCGTCAACGATGAAGGTGCTCAAAAACTTTACACCGAAGTTTATTACATCGTGAACATACGCACTGTTAACCAGGGCCGACACGACGTTGCAAACAGAAAGGCGACTTGTACAGGTATGTTATTGACTTGCGATAACTTTGTAACATGTAATACTGACACTTTAGGAATACTCGAGGAAGAGCTTAAACAAGACGACCTTTTTTAAGAACGAAAAATTGAGTGACATGTAGACGTGCGCACCTCTCGCGATAGATTTTTCGTTATATTGAATAAATAATTTTTATGAATAGTTGATTCTAAAATTTTATCATACGGTGGCATAATTTGATGCTTTCCAATTAAATGTAAGTTTTGAGGTTTTGTAAGTAAAGGACAGGGTAGGGATGCATGCTAGTGTTAACGAACCAGCCTATGAAAACTCAGTCCTTCAACCTGCTGTTTTATGAGATCATTACAAATAAAATTTGAATGTTGATTCCCTCAATGAAACCATTTGTTCAATTAAGATTTAGTTATTCAACAAATTGTCGTCTGGTTTCTCTAGCAAAGCCACTGGGAGCTGGACGCTATGCATTCAATCATCAGTAGCGACTCCCTAGCATTCTCGGACAAAGCAACGCATTGAATGAAATTTTTTTGCTCTCTTCATTCTTACTGAGATTTTGCGTAGCACGAAAATAGTCGCTTTTAGTTGATGAAACGGAAAAAAAAGGAGGGGGGACGGATAGGTAAATTATCGTACAAAGAACAATTATAGAGGTAAACCAAAAAAAAATCAAATAAATCAAATCAAGTCCAGTCACTGGATCAAAAAATACAAGAACACTTTGATTATTTTTTCACATATCTTCTTTGTTTTTAAATCTGAAAAACTGAACCAAATTAAACCGAAATCAAGTAAAGAAGCCAAAAGTAAACCTTTACACGAGATATTTGAGAAGTAGTATGGCAATTAATTTCAATAGCCCGTGCTAACAAATCCAAAATAGTATATATTATGGTTACTAGATGACATTCCTTTCTTGGTATACTAACTGCCTCTTTTTCTTTTTTGCTTTTCTCTCTTGTCTCTTGCTTTTAGCTGCTGTCCTGAGCCTTATCCTGATATAACGTTCTATATCCGCATGCGCCGTATTCCTGGCTTCTTCCTCTTCAACATCATCATTCCCTGCCTGGTCGTCACCTCTTTTTCTGTCTTCACTTTCGCTTTCCCACCGGAATTCGGCGAGCGCGTGACTCTTGTCATAGAAGCGTTCCTGACCATCTCTATCGTCATCCTCAATGTTGCCGGCAGTATTCCAGTTACCTCAGATGCTTCGCCCATTATTGTAAAGCTCTTGTTGGCCAACATGTTTCAGATAGGCTTTGCTCTCATTGCCAACTGTGTTTCTTTAAATATGTACAAGAAGACAGAGATGCCGCAGTGGGTTCGAGTGTTGTTTCTCCATTACCTTGCGAGAATGCTTTGTATCGACACTGGTTATCCCAAAGCCGATGTGAGGAAAACCAGACGAGTAGATGTCAGGGTAAGAAATAAAAAATTTCTGAATCAAGTTTGGGGTTTTGAGCATGTTACCAGTTCGCTGAACATCGGAAGAAAGGTCGATTGCTACCGTAAATTTTGTCAAGGTCTAGTCTCTGAGCAGTCGGAATTTTTGTACAAAACTGATGGGGTAGCACACAAGGTACGTGAGCCGAGAGGGACACCTGTTACCTGCTAAATAGAGAGAAGGAGTGTGACGTCACGTTACCTTGGTAACAAAGTTTTTAATTTGATCCTATGCTTATCAGTTCAATTTAATCATTTAAATGAAATGCCTGGAGGATTGAACTTGCTCTCAAATAGACTGAATAAATATGTCCATGAATGGATTAAACATGTTTCCGTTTTTGGATTGCATAAATATTTCTGTCAGTGATTGGATTTATTAGATATTTGGGTGACTGAATTGAACAAATATTTAAGAGATTGGATTCAATAAATATTTCAGAGACTGGACTAAATAAATATTTCGGTGATTGTATTGAATGAATATTACAGAGATTGGATTGAATGAATATTTTGTCATGATTAAATTGAACGGATAAACTAGGATTAAATTAAATGCTTTTTGGATTCCTTAAACATATTTGGAAAATCAAATTAAATGGCATTATGAGAAAATGATTGGATTGATTTATTTAATTTTACTACAAACGGCTTGCCTTACTAGGGAATAGAGGTAGCCAGTTGGCCGATCAGTATTAAATAGGTTACAGGTTAGCAAGATAACTAATTGAGAAGCACAAATGCACACGTAAAAAGAAAAAAAAGAAAGAGAAGAGGAAAAACGTAGCAGTCTAAAATAGTTAGATTTATATCTGAATACAAAACGTTGATAAAAGAAGAGCACACAATAGTTATGAAAACTAATAACAAGTTATATATTAAATTATAGAAGAAAAATGTTAAGACTTGGAAAGGTGACAGAATTTAACAAAAGACTAATTTACAGGTAATTTGGGAAACAACACAACTGCTAATAAGAATACATGTAACTAATAATCTTTGACAAGATCGTTTGTTACTGATTTCTCGAATTTTAAAATAGAGAAGGTCTCCCCCAAATTTAAGTTCCATGCTTTGAGGCCCTTACTAAATATTATGTTGAATGTTCCATAATTTGTCATTACTTTAGGTAAAGTATAGGACTTATTCGAGGCACTTCTTATTTTATAGTTATGTCTTTTATTGACTTGTGCGAAGAAAGTATCAAACACAGATGGTAGACGTCCATTGTGAAGTTTTTACATTAAGACTGCAATATTAAGAAAGACAAGATCAGGCAGTTTAACAATATTAAGGTGTTTGAAAATTGGACTAGAATGCTCGTGAAATTTAGAGAAAGTCATCACTCGCATCGCTCTCTTTTGTAAAATGAACAAAGGCTGGTTAGAGGAAGATTTTATAGGTGATACCCCAAGAAATTAAACCGTAGGTTAAGAAGGGATATACCAGGGCGTAATCAGTAGCTTATAATATAACCAGAATTTCTAAATTCATATAATAACGAAGTTTAGAAAGAATTCCAATATTTTGCTTAATCTTCTTAGCAATATGGCTTAGTTGACTTTTCCATGATAAATTAGAATCTGTTATAATACGTAGACATTTTCCGGGGTACTCTTGGTTTAAGTTTATGCCATTTAAAGAGAGTGTGATATGAAAGGGTAATTTTCGGTTTTGGGGGTGGAAAATGACAATTTTGACTTATCAATATTAAGTGAAAGTTTTTTAGCACTCAACCAAGTATGAATATTAAACTATTTCGTTATTTACATAGGACCATAGTTTGTTGAGATCCAAAAATTTTGCTACCATGGGAATGTGACGTAACGACTTCTCCTCTCTATTTAAAGAAAGCAACAGACTGCTTGCGGACTGGCTAGCGCAGGTCTGTTCAGTCAGGCATCAATGTGTGGGTTGGAGAGGTGGGTTGGTGAAATAGGATCTGAGCAACTTTTTTACCTAAGACACCTGCAGGGCCGGGTTGTTCAAAGGTCGGTTAAGATAACTCAGGGTTAGTCCGAAATTTGAATTTAATTATGAAAGCTTAAAACGCAATATCAGTTTAATTATTTTTGTCTACAACTTGATGATTGGACGCTCTTAAAAAATAAGAGACAAAAAATTTACCAGGAAAATGCTTTTGAACAAATCAAAAGAAACACGGAGTAAAATTTAACCCCGGGTTAGGGCTAATCGCCCTTCCAACAACTGGGCGCTCGGGTTATTTAATCAACGGCCAGGTAAGAGTATCCAATGGCTTAGTTGAGTCCAATCTTACTTTCGGTCTGGCATCTACTGCTTTCCTGTTTTCAAGGTGGAGGAAACTGAGAAGAACTACATCAAGCTTGTAGGAGCTAAGCAGTTAAAGCCCGTCAATTTGACTCCAAGCAAGTTACCGTCGATGGCCATTAAACCCCCAACCACCCTTTCTAAACTTACGGAAGGTATCACCGAACTTGCAAAGAACTCTCTCAGGGAAGAGGAACATGAACGTGACAGGGAGTTTTGGATCTTTGCCTCTCAGGTCGCCGATCGGATATTCTTTATTGTTTTTGCAGTAGTTTTGATCTGTTCCACCACCACTATCCTTTCAGAAGTTCCCGACCACTATTCGGTAGAATAGCCGGAATACAGAATAATGCCATTAAAAAGTAGATTATCTATGCTATACTAACATAAATTGCCGGGCTAACACAATCATACCCCGTCACAATCAGATGTATTGATAGCCTTCAAGTCTCAAGTAGAAGCTTAAACTAATTTTAACAGATGTATGGTTATTCAACCTTTGAGTTTGCGAATGAATATAAATTGTTTCTATTTGCATGTACCAATTCTAGATGCTACTGACTTTTCAGTTTTTTTTGGAAATCGAAGTTTAAAGTTTCCTTAAAATCTTTAAGAAATTTAAAAAAACAAGGGATATTGACAAGTCGATAGCTTAAAAAACTTAATTGTTCCTCGCAAATGTCAGTTTAGTCACGGTTTTGAAAACTGGCAATTTTGCAGCTTTTATTCCATGAGATTTAGTCTAAGAAGTTTCGTTGGGTAATGCAATGTAAGGTACATTGAGCATCCCAATGGAAAATCACCGAAAGCAGGAGCCCATTACCTCTCAGAGAGGCTGTCACTGATATCAGTGAAAGTGTTAACCCCTGCTCTTGAGAATAGACCTGTAACCCTTATTTTTTTCCAAGACTGAGAAGAAAACGAGGATTTGTAACTTACCAATACTAAGACGAGGTCAGGTCATAGAGGTTTCAATACAGTTTTTCTAAGTGCTGCACACCGACATTTTTCAGTCGCCTTATATGTGTGATTTTATCCTTGTCCGAACGCTACAAAATTTTCACCAGAGATTGACTAAGATTTGAAGATTGTCAAACTGCAGTTTTGAGTAAAATCGATATCACTATGACAACAATAAACAAAAAACTTTGAGATCGATAAAAGCCGAATTTTGCGTGGTCTATACCTAGGCCTGTTACTGAAAATCCGACACCAAGAACTTGCAGTGCGGTGTTACACAAATAACCTCCTTGAAAAGTAAAGAAATTCTGTTCTGTATGTTTAAGTTCAAACAAAACGTAATTATATTTAAAACGCTATATTTTCAATTCCTGTGATAAATTGTTTAATAAAACGGTGTTCTAATAACCCAAATTAATTTAGACTAGTATATTTCAGTTTGAATTTTCTTGCGCTTCACTTGTATAATGTTAAACGTTGACAATTCTCACTGAAAAGTACAAATCATGGAGGTATGCCTTATGCGCATTAATCTGGAAAAATTAGCATAAGGTCAAAACAGTGAATGTTGTAACGTGGATTTATGGATGGTTGGTAGGCTAGGTTCGTCTTGAAATTTCGAGGTGTTGCAGTGAATCAATCAGGGAGATCTCCTTAGAAAAGCTGTAGGCAAGCTTGCAGAGATCTTCCTGCTACTAGATATGTTTGCAATCTTAAATTACTGCAAGGAAGAAATGAGGTAGGGGCAAAATAAGTAAATAACAATTTAAATAAATTTATTTACGTTTCATTTTAATTCAAACTTACAGATTTTTTTACTTTTCACGGAGGTTATTTGCTAAACACCGCACTGTAAGTTCCTTTTCGGATTTTCAATAGCAGGTCTAGCTGGCACAACGTTCGGCTTTTATCGATTTCAAAGTTGTTTGTTTGTTGTTGTCATAGTTATATCAATTTTCCCTAAAACTACATTTCGACAAACTACAATCCAAGGTCAGTCAGTAGTGAAAATTCGCCATGAAGGCGATTGAAAAATATCGGTATGGTCCCCGAAAAACTGTATTGAAACACTCTTACAAATAGTAATCCCGTTCGCTATTATGCACCATTACCATGGAATCTAAAACATATGGAGGACGCGCGTTTTCCACTGCAGCCCGTCAGTTATGAAACACTATCCCAGAATATGTCACAAATGCAGACAGTGTTGCTACGTTTAAAACAAAACTTAAAACGCTTTTATTCAGAAAATATCTCCATTGATTTTTATGCTTAACCTTTTTTTAAAAAAGTATTTTAAAGTTTATAATACTTGATGTATAATATGTCTCATAGGCTAGAGATTTTTCTTAATTTTCTCTTTTTCTTATCATAATGTAAAGCGCATTGGGGAGAGAAATTCGCTTTATAAGCACTTATATTATTATTATTATTATTATTATTATTATCATTATCATTATCATTATCATTATCATTATCATTATCATTATCATTATCATTATTATGAAATATATAATTTATAGAAACATCAGTAAAAAACTACTGCAGCCAAGAGCCCTTTCCAGGAACTGGAAGCTGATAGTAAGAACGGAGATAACACGGCTAATAGTCTGTGTACATATAATTAGTGACTGATCTGTATCCATATCTCTCAGTCTTTCTTGAAAGCGGGAATTAAAGAAGTACAATGAAAAAATTAAAAATGCCAATAAACAACTGCTTGTGTTTGTGTATCTATAACAACACTTTCCATTAACGACAATCGTTAAGGGTATGAACAAGTAGTATTAGGGATAGGCATAAACCATGTACTGTTTACTGATTTGGGACCCCCCGACTAAAAGACTCTTTTAATATAATCTTAAAAAATGCCCCATTTTGAGATGAAATATTAAAAAAGAGAACAACAACAACAAGTGACCAAATTGTGGAGGGTTCATAGAGGTACTCTACGCAGCCGCATAAGTCCAGCCATGATTGTTACCTTGCCCACTCAGACCAATGAGGGCACAAGTCAGCTACAACATGACACAAGGGCCTATGTCCCCTCTTCTTTTCGAATAATATCATGGGTTATTTAGCTTCTCCTTCCATCTGGTGTCGAAGAGTGAACGCTAACAGATACGTAACCATAACCGCAGTGATTCTTATCGTGTCATTTTTTTGGTTCGGTGATTCTGCTGTCGTGTAAATGAAGTAGCGTCAATTACTTCATCATACAAATTAAACCTTCAATTGATAATTTCAATCCAGTAATGACTGGTTCTTATCTTTTCGGCACGAGTTTCTTTGCAAAAAACGATAAAAAAATTATTCATTGCCAGATGTAAAGAACGTAAACGGTTTCTTCGGTCAGTTCATTTACCGGTGACCACCTTGTAATACCAATCAAAACACAACCTGCACAAAGTAATTTAGGTTTGGGTGGCTCGATAACCTTGCTTGTCTTACTGTCCTCACACCGGAATTTTAAGCCTGGTTTTCTCGAACTACTTTTTCGTGAATTGTATGTTTGACTTAACAGGGCAGCCGTTAATACATTTCTAGTCCTTCAGACTCTCTGGTAAACTTTGCCTTCCTTCTGGCAATTGTACGTTAGACCCAGAACGATGTTCCTGTTTTGGATTTTGCTGATTACACGCTTGATTCCTACCACAGCGGGTAAGATTTCAGGTAAGAT
Organism: Porites lutea; assembly: GCF_958299795.1. Lineage (NCBI taxonomy): Eukaryota > Metazoa > Cnidaria > Anthozoa > Scleractinia > Poritidae > Porites > Porites lutea. The sequence continues at coordinate 1,377,910 of NC_133204.1, forward strand.
TTCTGTTCAGTTTGCGATTTTTAATTGACTCGAATATCATTGCTAGCAGATGTGGGCTGAATAGTTGGGTGAATAGAAATAAAACAAAACAAATCAGAACCAAATTACTACTCAAGACTGAAAGAAACTAAAGAGTAGTGATTTACGCCGTAAAAAAGCAATTTATACTGAGATGCTTGACCGCGTTTAAATGCCGGTAACTTCGTGTTAGCCAATGGGGCTATATGGCTGTAAACCTGCGGCTTTGTAACCGTGAAATAGCAAAAAACCTCAGAAGTGATAAACGTTAAGAAATATAAACTAAAATAAATAAATAAATAAATGAGACTAAGCTAAATGGTCAAGAGTTTGTGAGCAGGTTTTATATTTAAAAACCGAGAGGATTATACATTTAATGCTTCACTATAAACTAGTTGTTATTCGCTAATCGTAAGCGAATTTTTTGTTACTATTGAGTGTAAACATTATGAAGCGAGCATATAACGTGCCAGAGGCTTAGTTACCTGCCCTTTTTGTTTAAAGCTGTTTTATTCCGCTTGGTGACCACTGACCCAGTTTAATAATCAGATGCGGAGTAACCAGTTCGAAAAATCTTGGATCCAGAATGGAATTTGAATATGATTATCTAAGCCTTATTTCAATACCGTTTATAAAGCTGACCTCGTACACAGCTAAAAATGTCTGCAAGGTGATTATATGGTCTGGTATATAACAATTAAAGATTCCTGCAAACGATTTCCGTTTCAGATGTGCACCAAAAAAGTGTAGTTCCTATCACAGTAGGTGAGCTAAAGGAAGGAGAAACGCAAACTATCAACACTGCCCCAAGTAAGCCTGATTAAACATGTGTTTTGTTGTTACTGCTCAGGTTCTCTTCATATGGCACTGGAAGAATTTTCGCCCGGCTGAAAATTCGTGCGTTTGGATGTTCCGCTTACACGGAACCACCTAATAACCGTACGAAAATTTTTAGCTGGTAAGGGTCAAAGACGTGTTTGCCTGGCTGCGTGGTAACGCGTTAGAGGACGCCATTTTGGATTCGTTAAACTAGTGTACTGCGCACGGGCAGATGGTAAAACCACTCACCAAAATAAAAATTCAACCTGGTTTGTGAGCTCTGTATGAACATAGCGAAAATATTGAACAGTTCCGTGTACGCAGTGTTTAGTCAAATTTTTCAGTTGGTCGTCCCGTGAGATGTGAACGACCCGTGCCGATACAGTAGCTTCCAAGTGAATTGAGCTATCGCACATGAGCCATTTTTGGCGACTCGTTCAAGAAAATTACACTTAAGGTTCTAATCTCATGCGTAGGATTAAAAAGAATACTCCTGAGGAAATTTTCCGAGAAGTTTCTAATATCTTATTTCATTGCAGTTACCATCCACATTCCTCTTCCCAAAAGTCATACCAATCACGATTCATCAGAAGCCCCAGCTGCCATCGCGCACGAGGCACCTGAGGGAACATATTTACTTCCAGTGACTGAGCATAAAGACTCTCCGCCAGCCATCAACTTGGCAGTCAATCTTCGACTTCTTTTGGAAAAAGGTTAGTTCAAACAACAACACACAAAAATAATTTTCAGTTGATGTAGTTAGTCTTCAGTTTCCATCTTTGTATAGCTATTAAAGAGTTTTAAGATACAGAACAGTGAAAGCGTTTCACTTATAAAGTAATTTCGCGTTGTTTTAAAATTTATCAGCATAAATTATAACTCAATCAATGTCAAATGTGGAGGCGAATTCTCGTAGAATTGAATTATAAAGACCTTGTCTAGGTTCTCTGAGAAAGGAAGAGAGGACTGAATTAGACTCCTTGTGTTTACGCCTTTTATAAACTGCCACACATCAGGAAATTTAACTTCATATTCGTACAGTGATGGCAAAGAAGTGAGCACTAATGTAATTGTTATGGTCACTAAAACATGAATTTGTTTTGACGTTCAGATTCTTGTCCTCTTCTCACTGCTTAAACGTTTCATTAGGGAACTTTAGCAAAGACGATGGCAGTGACAACGAAAACTTCGAAAAAGTAATGAACCAAACAAAAACTTTGCACGTGGTTCACACGTTTTCAGGGTACATTTTTAATTTGCCTCACTGCACGACCTTTACGACGTTCCTAACGCGACGTTTTTGGAGAACTATTAATCACACTAGGACAAAACTTTCTTTCTCTTTTTAAACTTGGGTGCGGCCTCCCAATAATTCAATTCCAGGAAAATTCGCTTTTATTTGACATTTTTAGGGTGCCAGAAATATCGTTCCACATGGCGGGATTTGGTTCCGTTTCGATCATAACTGCGTACAACAAAACATAGTCGTTGCCCGATACACCCATCTCCCTCCAACATTACCCTTTGGCAACCACCAGCGAGTCGGTCACCAAATTAACTAAATCCTCCTTCTTGGACCGGTTTCCGGCGAAGTAGCATGAGAATGGCTGAAAAAGAAGGCCATAATTTGCTGCTGGCTCTTTTTGGCTTTTCTGCATGGTTTTTACACATGCCAGCCAGTTTTGTTGCCCACTTTATCTTCTTTTTCTTGAATGTAATTTTTGCTGGCTAACATTTCAGGAAAGGGACATATATAATCTACAAGTGAAGTAGGTGAATAGCAAAACAGCAGTGGATTTTCTTTAAAATTGTATTTGTTTTTTAACTATATGTAACTATGGATAGGATTGGTTAAAATTTGCAAAATGCCACAGGCTCCTGTGTAAAAATCTAACTTTGCTAATTTTGGTGCTGCCAACTAAATAGCTTTTTTAAGCTGTAAGCTGCGTGGAGTCGTTCAATTTGCGGGAACGTAGACGACCAAAACGGTCGTCAAAGTGTTACGTGTAGGTTATTGACAATCTGGGTAATTATGGGAATTAAAATTTACGTAGATAAAGTCTTCGTGTGCCAATGCACCTCGAAGTACAATACACTCTTTTCATAACTTTTTTATAACAGCGATCAGTTTGATATTAACCAAAATTTTAAAAACATACTAAGAACATACCCTGGCTGAGAGTCAATAGCGAATGTAGAGACTAGTATAAATGAAAGTAAAAGAAATAATTATGTAAATCTGAAGCCTAATAACAGGGCAATTATTTCAAATCTAGGGGACATTTTCAGCCAGTAAAAATGTCCTTTAGATTTGAAATAATTGTCCTGTATAATACTACACCTTTACATTAACGCTATAAATAAGATTACCAATATATAGGCGCAGTATTTTTGTCAATGCTTTCAAATCTCAGTAAGAAGTGCGTAGAAAACAGACAAAGTAACTCAAGATGCTTTTAAAAAGTCAGGTGTCGGTAAACACTCGCACAGCTGAACTTTCAGCCTGAAGGCGACTGACGTAACAAAGATTCTCCACCAACCATCGATCAGTTTGAATTATAGGGAAGCTGTCGAGAACTTGTAAATGACAAAAAAGTAATTTGTTCCCTTAGGGGCCATGTAAATAAATCTGTTCTTAAACAAACGCATGCAGTATCTAACAATAAACTGCGCAAGGCGTAAATAGTCAATATTCAAAGCGTCCTTTGTACTTTTGAAAGTACATTTCATTTTTTGGAATTGTGAACCGGGTTTTAGAGTTTTACATTTCTAGGGGTACTGAATCATATATCCTTGCTGGTTTTTATATTTAAGAGTGGCCACGTTTGCAATCTGTCCAAGTAGCAACCGAATGCACTAAATCCAGCCTCAGCGTGTTCTTATTTGCACAACTTAAATGAAACACGAACAAACCCTACAAGAGTTGTGATTTTACCCTGACATTTTTCGGAGAAAACCTTCAGCTTATATCATTTGAGTTAGATTTTCCCAATAAATTGTTTCAGTCATTGTTTCTTTAGGGAAGTTAGTGGGTATTTCCCGCCGCGAATAATCGTATGTGTCGTAATTCCTTTCTGGTTCTTGTGTTCGTTTATTTACTTCTAAGTAAGGATTTGAGTCTTTCTTGATCCATTACCCATAATTTCGACCCAACCGAAGACAAATGGGAACCAGTGTCTCAAACGGTGGAGGGAGAATAAAAGAATAATACCAAACAACCAAAAAAGAAACGTAAAATAATAAATTGGATTTCTTTTTAGAAAAGAAGCCTGCTGACAAATCAGAAGCCGTTACAGTCGTTACTGAACCAACATCCAGCCCTGTGGTAAAACCGAATGCTGGTTCAGAGTATGAAGCACATGAGGTAAAGATTCTACAGCCAGATTCCAACGCTAACGCCGTACCTAGTCACGAAGAGCGGCCATCACTCTCGGCTCTTAATGATTTACCCAGCGGGGTTGTTCAAGGAGGCGTGTCTACAGCAAGTTCCCCATCGCAGGTCAAAAATCCTACTGGGCCAGCGGTACTTCAACAGTCACTGAGGAAATTTGCTCCTTCCTTTCTTCTTGTTCCCAAACGACGCGTCTTGCACAATGTACGATCAAACGTAAAGGGAATCGTTCCTGGTAATTTTTTGTTATTATCATTCTATAAAACTAAAACAAAAATTTAGTCAATGGGTTAACAATTGATCATCTAGTATAGTCAACTTAACTATTTAGTAAGTAAAACAAAGATTTGAATTCATTTCATGTATCATTGCCTTGGGTAAAACTGTCTCACCCCAGAAGTCAGACTTATCCGCTGTTTGGTCTGGATCATTATGTAACTAAGGGATTTTAACACTGCTCTTATACATTTTCGTCAATTCTGCTCTGTAGTTTTGGCATGAAAGAGCTCTAATAGATATCAGATTGGCTGAAATAGATCTGTTTAATACAGGGATATTACTGGGCGTAACAAATAACCTTCCTTTGAGGTGGAATTTCATAAGAATCGCAGTGCACGTGTAATACATTCACTTCACGGACGGGGCATTTGAATTTGGAATGGTCTTAATTGCTTATTATATTGCAATATTGGGCTAACTGGCGAAGACAAGTTCACATATGTATAAAACAAAATCTCCAGCAACATATTATTACCCTTTCTAACTCATATATCTTTAAATAAACGCTAGGAACACCAATGGGTAGATTCAGAGAACAAATGCTTCATGCACATAACTTAAAGCGCCTTCTACATGGGGTACCACCTTTAACTGCAGACCAAAGACTCAACCAAGAGGCTCAAATGTTTGCCCGCAAGTTGGCACAGACCGGAAACATAACGCATTCTCTTTTAAACGAAAGGCCAGGTGAAGGAGAAAACATCGCTCTTCGCTGCTCTTTGACAGGTATACACTGACTTTTATTTTGTAAGACATGAACAGAACTCTGCGTTGCAAATAAATAAATGAATAAATAAATAAAGATGTTTAATCATCACATTCTCTCATTTGTGTTTACAAAATACAGAAAATTACAAAAAACCTCATTGGGAGTGGAGTATAATTCAATCATAGTTACCACAATAATTATGCTCACCTGAAAACAAATCGTAAACTAAGAATAACATGTACATTTAATTTTTAAAAAATGTTGCGTTGGCCATTAAGATAGTATTAGTAAAGCAAAAAGCTTCGCCTGACGGGTTTACGTTTAAAAGATGTCCAAGGGTTAGAATTTCTATGAGAATTGTTCCCCGGGGTACACCAACATTGTCTGACGGCCAATCTCAAAACGCCTCTCAAGTTTTAACGCGTTGCACCCCGTATTTTAAGCGATCAAAACGTACAGTGGCTCATGATCGTTGTAGGCACTTTTATTGTAACAAGCTTTCAGGATACAACATGAAGATTCAATGGTCTCAACTCCCTTAACTATTACTAGTAAATGACGGATGAAAATTAGTTATAATTTTAACTGTAAAGTTTCCTCGGGAGAAGACCCAAACATGACAGTTAAAATGATTTAATAGATCACAACTTGAGCATTTTGGGGGCGTCCTATTAGTACATGCGTACTTAAGGTGGGTTTTCACCAAGCCTGAGATCCAAGAGGGCTTCTTCCCAGTCCCAATATGGATAAAAAACAAAAGAAAAAAAAAAAAGAAAGAAAAAGGAAAGAAAAGAAAGATAAGGCAAACATTCAACTACCTTGAAGACACAGTTTGGTCATGCAATGATGGCTTAATTATTACATGTCTGATTACATGGCCAAAACAATATTTTCTTGCGGGACAAAGAGGAAAGTCCCCAGCGGGCAAGATATTCCCATCTTGCAAGCCTGGTCGGATAGCCAATTAACACACAAAAACACAAGATTTACTTCGAGGCAAAAGTAGATTATTATTATTTTAGTAGATTATTTTATGATGGTTATAAAATAATATACTTTCAAGCCGTTTCGTGGTGATCAACTTAAACACTACTTAACGATAGTTTCCTTTCTTTATGACAGGATTTCCTTTAACAGGACTTCGAGCAACAAATCTCTGGTATGATGAACATAAAAAATTCAACTGGAATATGCAATCACTAACGCCAAAAACACAGAGATTTACACAGATGATTTGGAAAAACACGTCAAAAGCTGGATTTGGTAGAGCTCGTTTTAGAAATAAAGGTGCGTGACTTGTTTATATTATTAAACAAGGTTAATATTTCAAGTATATTTTATTATTTATTAATATTGTAGTAACTTACTTCCTAGATCTTCCGCGCAGATTATATTTTTCTCAAAAACGTTTGACCATTTCCTTGCATATGCAACGGATGTTTAGTCTGACCTTCATTGTCACTAGAAAACTTTCTTCAAAGGGCCCTATTGATCCAGGAAACCTAATTTGGAATAGATACTTAAGGACTTAAGCGATTTATCACTGTAGACAAAATTTAAGACAAAAAGGGAACAGCCCCTGGGCACTAGCCTGAGAAAACAGCCGACATTTGGCGACGCTACAACTGGTTCCCCCCACCTCCCCCCCCTCCAAATGACGTCTGAGAAAGGAGCGCAGAAATTTCATACTGATGACGCGTCACTACCCAGTGCTTCTGATTGGTTGAATCAAATTTCCCACGCGGCACGACCAATCAGAAGCCCTATCCAGATCTGGGTAGTGACGCGTCATCAGTATGGAAATTCTGCGCTCGTTTCTCAAACTTTAGTTGGCGGGGAAACCAGTGGTAGCGCCGCCAAATGTCGGCTGTTTTCTCAGGCTACTGGACACTGAGTGTCCTCAAGGGTCTTTGGAATTGCCTATTTTCCGACCAATCAGAAGAGGGGATTTCAAAATAAAATACTTCTGGAACTCGGTATTGGCCCCAGTGATTCTTATTTAGCACATAGCAAGTACTGCATTTTATTCAAGGTTGTTTTAAAATTGCTGAAAAAAATTTTTGGCTATAAATCTCCCTCTGACTAACTATTAATTTGACCTTGACAGCTGGAAAAATTTGCTTCGTAGCGGTTGCACGTTACGAGCCCGCGGGAAATGAGGCTGGAAGGCTGATGGACAATGTCTTCAAACCCGTTCCCCGACGTCGCTGATCGTAGTTAATCTACTCTTTGCGTTGTTATTTTCAGTCCGGACAAAAACTTTGTTATAAAGAAAGGATGAATAAAAAATATTATTGGAAAGTGCACTTAGCTTATCAAGTTAGTTTCAATTACAAGCACTGTAATTAGAAACAAATAATCTAAATACAGCATAACAGGAATTAAAAACCCTAAATAGAAGGAGAAAACCAGTTGGTTTTGACCCAGGATTCGAACTCGCGACAACCGCGAACGATCCAGCGAGTGGCCGGCCAGAGCGGCACTCGAACCCGGAACTGACCACTCGGTCGCGCTGCCTCTTTATCTTACACGAATTGTTTTTCCAAAGGGACATTACCTTAACCACTTAATTGTTATAGTGGTTTTTTTTCTTTGGCCACTAACTTATGTAATGGCAAAGTGCACCAAAGCTTTAAAGCAATCAATTTGATCTGTAAGATAGCTTAGGATAAAAATGATAACACTACTATTTCTGCAGACTTACAAAAAAAAATTCAATTGAGAAAGACGATCTACCTTATAGTTTGTTAATGTACCTACTATTTTGTTTGGTTAATGTTTCTCTCTTTTAAAATTTAACATTAATGCGTTGAGACACCGACATTAACATCGCCATACCATTCCTTTGAGTAAATGACACTCTTGTAACCTACACCCTTGCCTTATAAGATGGATTGCTGCTTTCCTCCAAGGTCGTTCACAGTCAGTTCGCATAGGCTCCGATTCTTCTAATATCCGCTCCCTGAATGGAGGTATTCCCTAAGGGACTAAATTGGGGCCTGTACTGTTCTCTGTTATGGTCAACGACCTAGTGACCACATGGCCTAAGCGCGCAAAATACGTGGATGATCTGACGATTGTAGAAATCATCCCTAGGAACTCTCCATCATATTTGAATTGCATTGTGGATGATATCCAGTGCTTTTCTCACCGCGACAACATGCGCCTTAATCCAGCTGAATGTAAAGCCATGACGATTGACTTTCTTGATTTTAATAGTTGCACTTGGCGCCCCATCTGTACAGGCGAAGTTATTATCGAGCGCGTCAAATCCTTTAAACTTCTCGGAGTTATATTTCTGATGATTTCAATTGGGGTGTTCACTGTGACTACATAATCAAAAAAGCCAATCGCCTCGGCTGTATTCGCGAATCTGCCAAAATATCTGTCTGATGCGTTGGAGGGAATTCAAAAGCGCGCCCTTAGGATAATTCTTCCGAATTTACATTATAACGAGGCATTGATACTAAGTGGCCTGCCGTCTTTAGAAGACCGTAGGGCTGCTGCTTGCGAATCATTTATGCGTAATTTAAAATCATCCAACCCTGTGTTTGGCCTTGCCATGAGTGGAAGGGTAACTACCGTTCACTCGTACTCGTTACGAAGCTGCCGGAACTATAATAACAAAATGTGTAAGACAAAAAGATTGTCAGAATTTGTATCTGTGAAATATTTAGATTTTTTGTCACAAGTTAAATGTTAATTATGTGTAATTTGCGCACGATCCTGTTATCCAGCTCTTAGTTGCAAGGGGTTCTGAATAAACAACTCTATTCTCTATATTCAATTCTATCGCTCTTTTTATTGTACCATATATTGGGTCACTAACATAAGCTCCTCATGCATTTTTCTTTCTAACTTTGATCCTCTTTCTATGAAAGTAATATCCCCCCGACATGCATTTACTGCATTTAATGCTTGCGCGCAATGCAAGCTTAAGGTTACAGGAGCAACTAGTTGGGAACCATACAATTAAATCATACAAATCATACAGATATGACAGAAAAAAAACTTTATTTGCCCCCGATTTTTAAGGGTAGGTATAAAACAATAATATCCGTACCAATCCGTGAATTGTGTTAATTAGAAACCTGAATTTGGAGCATTTTCAGTACATTACGATGTTTCACGTTGCTGCGTGATTTTCCTATCATTTTATCGTTTACCCGCATGAGAATCTCTTATTTTAGGTTTTTGAGGTAAGTCGTTTCTTAACTGCTGCTCTCATGCACTGTAAATGTTTGAGGGCCTCAGAATCAATAATCGAAAAGTATGCTATTAGGCTTGCTGGTCAAATTAACATAAGATTGCTATTGTCGCTAGCCTATTTAAATGCTCAATCGATTATTTGTCTATTGGTAATTTCATCAGTAATTGCAGAGTCGGCTTCTATTTCAGAGATCTAAATTTCCTTCCTAGATTGATTCTCTGCCAAATAGATGTGTTACATCCAGCCAGAAGTGATAATTTTAGCCATTAGCAAATAGTTTCACAAGGCGTAAATGCTGCTGCAGTGTTTATCACTGAAATAATTAATGCTCAATTTGGAAAATGAACTAGAAAGGGGAAAGAACCTTCAATAGTTACGTTACGTAGTTAAGTTTCGAATCATTTACTTTCATGATTATTTACTTGGATAAAATGTTTTGTCCCTTGGAAACAGTTAAAGCGGATACAATATGGATCATGATAAGCAATCAAAATTCGAAATCATCTTAGATGTTGTTTGAAGTGCGTTAGAGAACCTGTTTTTGGTCAAATCTTCATTTGTTGCATTTGGAACTTTTCATACTTTTTGGACGGAGGCCCTCAAACACCCTCCTCGATCTTCACAATTCTTCACATCCTTTACTCAGTCTCATTCAATAATTGTTTTATTATTCATTCAAAATATTTTCAAAACTTTTAAAGGAGAAGTAGTATTTTGACAAAACAGTCGCCAGTTCCTCTGCTGTTGTAAGACTTTAGGTTCCCTTCGGGTGAGGAGACGTTTCAAAAAGCAAACGACTTGTCTTTTTCGATTTTTTTAGTGTTTTTGCTATTTTTATCATCGAGTAAATGGGCAATTTCTTCCTCGTTAATCGATTCAAATCTACTGTTTGCCATTTTCGCGCTCTCAAGCTCTATATACATAGGCCGCGCCTGGAAACGAATTGCAACCTCGTTTCAAAATCAATTATACCACCGATCAACCTCGTCAATATACCATCGAATCGAGGGTATATTGCTCGTATCTTCCAAATTTGGTCAAAGCCAGAAGATTATAGAGAATTAGCCGGGGGATTTGAGCCAACCAGAAGCGGTGAAATATTATGAATTAATAATAATTTTGTTATCTACGCAGGCCGTTCCTGTATAACACTGAAACATTAGAAGTAGCTATTAATATCGCGAGGGGAAAAAGAAAAAACGAAACAAAGCCCCCCAAAAATATAATAGAAATAGAAATAGAAGTAAATAAATAAATAAATAATGTCTTGTTAGTTTGTATTTATTTAGTTTAAAAAATTCTTTGACTTAGTTTTGATAAAATTGACCTGTTGCAAATCTTCACTTTTCTTGAGGTCACATCACTACGAAGCTCATAAATGTGTACTGAATGGTGCTTATTGTAATAAAAATACAAAAAATGCCAATACCTAAGTTAACAGTTGTTAGGGATGGTGAAAGTGTTACTAAAAATCAATTCTTCGCCTTGTGAGATCAAATTCAGTCTTCCCTGAAAAATATTTTGAACAATAATACAAGTTTACCTATAATCGGATTGTACATCGCTATAGCTTTAATATTTGCGAAATATATATTTGTTTATTCACGTCTCAACGTAATTATTGTTTGCGCGACAATATTAGTAACCGCCGTTACAGAAGATATGCAATCAAAGAATTCAAAATGGCAACGAAACTAAGCAGCGGGTCTTGTAAAGAGGCAAGAGACTGTGAGAAGTACTTTGATTCACGGCGGTTATACTGAATAGAAAATGGCATTCCTTCCTTTTGTGATAAGAGATATCTGAATACGATTCAAAGGATTAAGAAACATTCAATAAACGTATAACACCTCCTCATTAAGCGGAAAGAAAAAAATTCCTAATTGAAATTGCGGTTGTATACAAATGTAATACCAAGAAATCTTCAAAACATCATATTGCGTATCGCATGTAATAGGCTTGTGTCGATGAAAAGTATGTTTCATAATTTTTTTGCAACTGATTGCTTTTTCTTTAAAAGGAAAAAGAAAAAAAAACCTGTTCCAGTCGAGTTGGCTTAGACAGCTGACGCTCATTTCAATAACAAAACCATTTTAAAATATTACTTTTAATATCTAGTAGTGGGAGAAAAACTCAGTCATATATTAACTGAAACTACCAGAGACGTAATAACACAGTTTTCAAAAGCCTCTATATCATTTATTGTGAAATGGTTGCACCCTACCTAATAAGTATTTTTTTTGGTAAAAGCTAGTTTGTTAAGAAAATACTTGGCTATTACAAATTGTTTGGAACTGGTGGTCAATTAACATTAACAAGATGCTGCGGCAATTTTCGGTAAAAGAGATTAGATTGTTCCTCTTAACGATATCTCTAGATATAACGTTGCTTTCATCCTGATTGTTTTGCTCAATGATGCTTTTAATATCGCCAAATGAAAACCACTTTAAAAAAGTTTTCAAAGCATCCCTTCCTTTCTTTATTACGAGCGATAGGAAATAATCTTTTTGACGACCGTTTCACCTGCCGTTTTGCGTTCAAATCGCATTTTGCTGTTTTAATCGTTCGATGTTTAATTTTTACTTTGGCGTCAAAACGTCTATCAAATTTGGACGGAAAACAAACGCTTTCTTTGATATTAATTTCCTTTCTGCATTGCTGTTTTTTGCAATCGAATAAATTTGAAAGTTTCCTATAGTGTTTCTCAAATTAACGACGAGTGCCTTCGGAAAAAGACTTTTTATATTTTGTTGTGGAAGATCTGAATTGCGATTCTCTTTATTCGCTTCTGGCCTAATTTCGACACTGAGGGTAATGGCAGGTGGCGAGGAGCGGATAAGATGGATTACCTCCTTGAGAATAGGCCATAGATGTCTTCACAACTCTTAAGATAAGAGTTAACATAAAAGGGTAGAAATTACCGCCTGCTGTGAATTTGTCCGTCGAACTTATGAACCCTCGAGGATTTCTGTCGTCATTTCGGCTACCATACACACTTTCATCGCAAAGTACATAAAGCTTGTGTACATATCAGTCAATTCTAAGGACAAGAAGACAGGTTTCGCTTACTCTTAAAGCTGCAATTACAATTCTGATGGCTTGACGACCAGTACTCTCTGAATTAAGGCTAACTTGGGAAAGCCAAGAAACATTCGATACCACGTTCGCCTCTTCTGACGGGAGGTTGTCCCGCGTCAACTTCAATTATATTCAGCAACTAAAAGGAGGGGACACAGCAATGGCGTATCAAAATAGTTCGCTCAACGGCAATATCACGAGTAACAGCGATACTACCTCATCGACTGGGGAAGCCGTTGCCTTCAAAGTAATAAAAGTACTCTGTTACTCTATAATTATGTTGATGTCGCTGGTTGGTAACGCGCTGGTCATAACCATTATCTATCGAAACAAGAGAATGCGCTCTACGACGAACAATCTGATAGCTAATATGGCCATAAGTGATTTGCTGTTCCCGTTATTTGCTGTTCCACGCGAAACCGCCAAAGTTTTCGTCGGTACGGAGAGATGGCTGGTAGATGGAGTCGTCGGAAACATTTTGTGTAAAATTGTCCCCTTTTCGCAAGACATTTCAACTGCCGTGTCCATCCTGAGCCTAGTTGTTATAGCATTTGATAGATTTTACGCGGTGAAGTTTCCGTTCAAACCAGCCATTATAACGCCCAAGATATGCCGGGTCATCATTTCATTTATCTGGGCAGTAGCAACAAGCATCCATTCTCCGTACTTTTATACCTTCAGACTAGCCATAAACAACAATATCACGTACTGTATATACGCTTGGGAGCCAGCATTCAATACCACCTCAACCCAGAAGGTTTACTTTTTAATTATCTTCAACGTGCTAATCCTATTTCCAATCTTTGTAATTACAATACTGTACACAGCCATTGCTGTTGAGATCTGGAAGCAGAAGGGACCGGTTGAACGATCCTGCCATGAACGACAAAGACGCGAAGTTGAAAACAGAAAAGTCCTCAAACAGGTTGTGACAGTAGTTGTCGTTTTCATATCGTGCATCACACCAATCATGATTTTCAGTTGTCTCTTACATTTTGTCTGGAATCTACAGCCACCGCGAGAAATCGAGGTTGACTTCAGATTTTGTGCTCAGTTTATCATGCATTCAAACGCAGCAATAAACCCTTGTATTTATTTTGTTTTTAACAAGAATTATCGAAAAGGCTTGAAAGAATTATTCGAATGCTGCGCTCAAATTTTTAGCCGTTTTCCAAAATCAGATCAACATAATATTTGTACCCCATCTAATATTGACACAAAAATAGAACGTGTTTCAAAGCAAAGGACACCTCGCGGTCAATATGTTTAAAGACAAAAAACATCTATCAGTATATATTTACAGACATATGTAATGATTGCGAAAACGCTTGCATGTGAAATAGTACAAAGTATGAATTCTACTTCACAATGAAGTCAGCCAAATTCTGACCGAAGGGCAATTAGTTAAAACCATGTCGGATGCCAAAACAAGTGGGAAAAAAATTCAAGAAAAGGTAGGCTGGGAAAAGAGATACAATTTGCAAGTGATTTTGATTTTTGTCTTATCAAATTTTGACATCATTGTACCCATATAAGGAAAGCAAAGACAAAAAACTGAATTGAGTTGCAATTTTTTTGGGGTTATTAAGAGACAGACTAATATAATGTCAAATTAACGCATGTTAAAAACTGCAAAAGAGAATTTCGTATAAAATAAGCTGATATTCAATATGTACCTAGTTTAATGTTTCGAATTACCGTAATATTAGTCTCTGTATACACAGAACGTGAACCGCTTGGTCATACTGCTTGTTTAGTTGTCATTAAAATTTATTCAAAAAACCAAATGTCATTTACTTAGCAGATTGATATATATAATCACTTTAATTCGAATGCAGTCACGACCAAGATCTTTTCCCAGTGAATGAATTAAAATTTTAAATGACAAGGACATGAATTAATAAAATCGCAGTAAAAGCCGGCATTTTCATCCACTCTCTTTTGAGTGTAGGGAAATGGAGCCTTTGAAATATTCTTTGACTCCAATATCAGGCTACCCTTTCCATCAGATCCTACAGTCCAAATAGCGAACTTCGCAAGAGGGCGTCTTTAAGTATGTAAGGATGAAAATGGCACTCCTTCTAAATCGTTGGTAACCGAGGCTTCAGAATCGTTTTAACTCTGATTAAAGTGATTTAAGAGTCGAACAAATTTGGAGAATGTAAACTGAGGTAATTTTCATGAATTGCTCCCCTTCGTAGGTAGACTAAATCACGGTTCGAAGCCGTAGAGTTAACAAAAAAAGAATAAAAATTATCTATTATTATTATTATTATTATTATTATTCATTCAAAATTTTTCTCCGATTCTGATTGGCTAAAAGCACCCGCATAATTTACCATAACCAGTTACTGATGACCAAATTTGAAAGAATTTTGTGTTTAACGAGGAAATGACGTCAAAAACGCAGCGTTCTTGCAGGTTAATGCACCGTTAACCGAGAAGACCTGGGGACGAGGCTGAGTTGTTTTGCTTGTGAAAACAAAAAATGGCGGACATCAGGAGCCCATCAAATTTGATAGGCTCCTGCGGACATTTCACTCGTTTTAAGGGAGGGGGGAGGAGGGGCATTTTAAGGGAGGGGGGAGGAGGAGGGGATTATTTGGTGTAGCAAAACTGGTTGCCATTTTCATTGGCAGGCGCCGAGTGGCCACGTGAGGGCTTTTGGCACTCGGAAGTGGCCTATTGCAATTGCATTGAAAATAAGGAATATCCACCGAAAACTATAGCTGTTACAGACTCAGAAAATAAGCGTTCTTTGTCAGTTCCCTACAAATGCAAATAATAATAATAATAGTAATAATAATAATGCAATTTCTCTGCGCATGAAGGTCGAGTCCAAACTGAAAACGCTAACGCTCCATAATCAACGCACTTTAATAACTTTACTCAATGCACTTTAACATAGCTTTACAAATTTTTGTATAGCGGAGCTCGCCGCACAGCAACATAGCTCCATGGGAACGAAATCCAGTGGAGTGAGGTGCTAATTGGGACGTTACATTTCATAATGTTTGCGCGTCTTTGGACGTACGGTTTTGGCCGGGGGGAAGGAAAATCGCGTGTCAATCCGCATAACAAAAAGGTTAGATGAAGACAATAAGAAAATAATAAAAAAAACTCTTTTTTATATTATCAAGGGAAAAACGGATATAATCTTAAATAATTTGCTGAATCTTCTTGACAACTGACATAAATCCTAGTTGCTTCTTTCATGGTAGTTTCTCGTACGTTGTTGTGAATTGTCCCTTTCTTAAAGAATCGGTTATTAGATAAATTGTTTATCATGATAAACTAGCTCGTCTAGTCAATGAATTTCTCCGAAAACAGTTTGTTTTAAACTCGGGCCTATATTATTTATGGGCTTTGCTCTTGATCATGACTGATCGCTGGGCAACATCTCGGGTGAATGTGGTAGTATAGTGAATTTATTTCCGCCGAGTCGATGTTTCTTCAGCCATTGGGCATTTACTCAAGCTGGTTACATAAAAGTTACATTAGCTGATGGTAAATTTCCATGAGGAAAATAAAGTATTTATTTAACAATTTAACTCTCGCGACCTAAAGATTTGACAGGTATTGACGATAATTTCTTTCCTTACATAAAGGTACAACAAATGTTTTTTGTCATACGCTTGGCGCTAACGCGGTATTTTTTATCAAATATCATGTAGATACATGGGTTAAATGCGCTCGAAGCGTGGGCAAGGAAGAGTGCAACAAAGTCCACATTTTCCGGAAGGCCACAATTGTAGTATTTTTGATCGTAGACTGTTAAAAAGTACGCCACATGGTACGGCAACCAGCATAGCGCAAAGCAAATAACAACCGTCACGAACATTTTCAGAGCTCTTTTTTTGCTTCTGGAATGAATTATTTTGTGTTTGCTACAGAGATTTCCCGGATGCTTTCGCTTCCAAATTACATAGATAACCCTAATGTACAACATTGCCATAGTGATAAGCGGCAACACATAAAACAGAACGAAAAGGATTGTCGTATAATCTCTGGAGGCCTTTGCTGAGTTGAAAGGAGCTGGCCATTGCTCAAGACAAAGAAGGAGACCGTCCGTATTCGTCACGTTATTTGCAACTAGCACCGGTGCGCTTGCTATAAAGGGTATCATCCAAGAGATTGCAATGATGATTCTACAGCGCTTTCGGGTCAATATTCTCTTGAGTGGCAGGCAAACTGCGAAAAACCTATCAAGCGCAATGCCTAGTAAACTAAGAATGGAACAGAAAGCACAGATAAGCTGGCAGAACGGCAAGCCCTTGCACAGTATCACACCCACTACACCTTGCATCCATTCGTCTGTGTCTCTTATTTCCACTACAAGAGATTCAGGCACGTTTATAATTGTAGTCAATAGATCTGCAACGGCCATGTTCACAATGAGGCTGTAAGCTACTTTCCGCGTACGATTCGATTTTCCGCTGACAATTATTATCAAAAGATTTCCGATCAACGAAATTGTTGCTATCACCACATATGCTGCTGTTTTGGCCACCGTTACGAAGACATTTATCTCACCTAACAAAGGACACGGAGAGTAATCTTGGTGATAATCGTCTTGAAGTTCATTAATATCTTGTTCCCGGTTGGCCACAGTGCTGTTATCCAAAGGAAGGCTTCTACTGTCCATATTTGGGCTATATTGGGCTTTCCTTCTCAAAAGACCAGCCACTCTTAAGACATACTAGTTAAGCCAGTCGAATGTTTAAAAAAGGTTATCCATAGTGTTATTCCAGGAAAATCTGTTTGAGAGAGTTCTCTAGACCGAATTCAAAAGGAACATCTGCTCCTTGAACAAACTTAAGTACGTTTTTTTCAATGTCATGATCAGGCACCATTAACACATAATTAGTCGCATTTGAATGGCTGAGTAGTCTTTCGGCCTTTAAAAACGCATAACAAATGACCAGTAATGAAACAATTCTCTGTTCATTTTTCTATATCATTTAAAAACATGCATGACGTTGATTTTGAAAATTTGTCCTTAAGAAGCACCTTTTGATCTGAGTTTTTGTTGAGCAGTGCGATTATACCAGCTTACGTGCATCATGATTTGTTTAACGCAACAATTCATTAAAAGGGACGTGTTCTGACGAGATTTAAGTTAAATCCTAGGTCTTATTTCAGGAATTACTGCGTTGAACTTTCAAAAAAAAATTACAGTTAAAAGTCATCAAGTCTTTTTTTTATTAAATTCAATAAACTCATTCCAACCTAAACTCAACCAAACTGAATGCAAAGCTGGCGATATATAGTCTAGGCATTTTACGAAAATAAATAACCTGTCACTTCTTGGAAGATAGGTTTTTTAACGGTTTATGGCTCAGCAACTTGTCTTCTACGACATATCAAAACTTCTTTCAAAATCCCTGCAGGGGAAGTTGCCAAAAACGGGTTTTATTAGGGCCTCATATCTCCCCTAAAGCACAACATGGAAACGAAGCTTGATGTAATTATGTGTGCC
The DNA here is from genome assembly GCF_958299795.1 of Porites lutea. Lineage (NCBI taxonomy): Eukaryota > Metazoa > Cnidaria > Anthozoa > Scleractinia > Poritidae > Porites > Porites lutea. The sequence goes on from NC_133204.1 coordinate 1,395,893, forward strand.
TTTTGCGCGAGTTGTGTGCATCATACTGATACATATATGTATATATATATAAACTAGCATAGGTTGAAAGATTTTGTTAACGTTACTCCCCGAGAAAGTCTAATACTTAAAGTGCCCGTTGCATGAGTTTAATTGCAGTAATTTCTCTTTTCTTTGCTTGGAGAAGGAAGCAAGTTAATGGCACATCACTGCTTAAAGCTTTTATTTGTTATTAAGGAAACAGCCCTGAGGAAATTTGTCAATCTTTTCTCGTGCGTATCTATGTTGTGTCCTTGGTTTATATTTTATTTATTTTCAATGTATAAAAATGAGTTAGAAACAAAGAAATATGGGAGAAGATGAAGAATGTCGATAGAGGTTCGGGCATCAGAAGTCAGTAGCAATCACTTACTCCCTGTTTCAGCCAACCGTTGCCCCTAGCCCTCACAGTTCCTTTAGTTGATCAGATGCAACTGTTCCTCCGGTCTGTAAGACTGCCAGTGTAACGAGGTTCATCTGCTGTAAGAGCAGCATGCAGTGTTCTCCTCGCTGCTAGCCTTCGAGCAAGCTCTTGGGGGGCGAGACCTCCTTTCCTACCTCCGGTAGACTTTATTTTGGACTTTTGGCAAGATTAGAACTCTAAAATTACCTTGCTAATAGCATTTTCATAGTTTCGAAAAAAAAGGATTCGATTTCTAGCAATGTAATTGCGCGATAATATTAACTTCCTGGAATTGGAGACGGACTTCTCTGTTTGGAGGTGTTCCTACGCTTGGATCTTTAGGTGACTTTTAGTATGTTCATTTATAGCTTATTTATAACTGATTAAAGATGAGAAAGCTTCTTTTGCAGGTCCGATCACAAAAAGCCTTGACTAATACGGCAAAGGGCTGAATTATTTGAGGACAATATTTCGGCTAAAAAACCTTCTTCAGGGCTAGAGCTACACTGAAAAAGAATACTTTAATGGGACATAAAATTCGAATTTAAATGTACATGAGAGGTTAATGATAAACTAAAAATGAGAACAATAGATTGCATGATAGATAAGTAAGTAATTACACAATAAAGTACTAGTATTAGGTACTAGTGTTAGTATTAGGTACAATTCAACATTCGTCCTTGCGGTTAAACCATCTGGAGAAAGAGTTTTGCCTCTTTTTATGAGGTAAGCTTCTCTTGCTTCCCCGTGTGATATACTAAGTGTAGGTTGAAGTTCAAATGGAGCGTTAGCGTGGATTGGATTGCTCTTTGCTTGTCTATGTTCTTTAAAACGTTCAAGAAGCGTGCTTTTAGTAAAGGTATACGTAAACATGGGTAAACAGGATATACAGGGGGATACAGTGTACAATAATACTATGGTAAAAATGGGTAAACAGTAACAGTAACAGTAAATCATTATTGTGGCTTACTCTTCATAAGGAGGTATCGGTCGGTTTACGGTAAAGGTCGTTCACAATAAAGTAGTGATAACGGCCACGGATATACAGTAATACTACGGTGTACATGGTTAACAAGAATATACAAGGGTATACAGAGATACTAGGGTGTACATGGGTAAACTTTTGTGCGTACTTTTTAAAATCGCTGCAAATTTTTCTTGAATTTTACAAGGAAAACATTAGGATTTCGTGGACATTTTATGCGATCTAGTCACGTAAAATGTGGTCAAATCTACAGACATTGTACAGGGTTTATAAATGTCTGCAAGTGTCCACGTTCATAGACATTGCAATTTACGAGTAAGATTAGAGATTTTACGGAGATTTTACTAACTTTTGTGAAGTCTATAAAATGGTTCAGGTTTTTCAGTGAACTTTCGAGGCTACCATGCTTTAAAATTTTGTAGTGATATGTTTTTATTTTTAACAAAATAGAACTTTTTACGAGTTACTTCACATTTTTATCGACCATAATTGAGAGAGAGAGAGAGAGAGACAGAGAGAGAGAGAGAGAGAGAGAGAGAGAGAGAGAGAGAGAGAGAGAGGGAGAGAGAGAGTAACACATGCTAAAATTCGAAGCTGTCTGTTATCCACGTCAGTAAAGACTTAAAACATGTAGTAGTACTTGACTTTATTGTTGTTTTTTTCTCTAAAAAGTTCGGTGGGTTGTGCGATTTCCCGCCAATAAAACCCGTGTTGCATTTGGGTTGCAATACCTGTTGATTGAGTTATTTTACGTTGGTATGCCTGTGGTGCGTAAGGGCGCGCATATTGTCACGTGATTACCAAAATTTCTCGGATGCATGGATAACCAAATTTTCTTACCCATGGTGCTCCGCTGCGCTCGAGAGTTCCGCTTGTAATGATGAAATTAATAATCGCTTCTTGAAGTGGAATGTCATATTTTTGAAGTAAAATTCATTAACACCTTTGACGTCATAGCCTTCTGTCTTAATCTCATATATAAAACGCGAAGGAATCTCATTAACATTACATGAAGTTCTACGTTTAGGTGGTTTAACCGGTTTGACAGGTTTTCTAGATATTCTTGGTAGACAAATGCTTGGTTTTCGATTGGTTGGCTAAAAATTAATCCGTTGGTTGATTTATGTCGTTGAAGGAATAAGCGCTTACTCACCTGTCACCGAAAATCACTGGGCTGTAACATTATAATGAAAGTTCAATATCCTGCGCTTTCGATTTTCAATGTCCTTTGCAAACAAAAGAACAGTTCTCTTTCACTGACTCTTGGCGGGCAAATCAGCTTATTTATATCGGTGAAGGCAAGCTGTCTCTTTTTAACATGAAACACAATTTCCCTCGTATTATTCATGGGGTAAATAGAAAGGATATGACGTCATTGGTTTAAATGAGATTTAAAAACGAGACTCCACTTTAAAAATGGATAATTTCATCCCTTCTATACTACTGGCTCTGTTTCATTTGCTCAATAATTATGAAACACTGTAACTAAAAGGCAAAAAATAAATGTATACATGGAAAATTAGCAACTTCCTATTGCCCCTCTAGCCCAGAATTATTACTCCCTAGCACAGAAGGTTCTCGAAAGTATGGTTGCCAAGCGATTACCGCCACGAACTTCGCTCTGCAGTATTGATCCGGGACTCGAGTTATGTCACTGCAAAGAAACTTTGATACATGTTGTCACTCTCGGCCGCGATCTATAAATAGATAGACCGGCGTCATAACCCTTTGATGAACCATGCAGCATCCCACTTATCGAGAGAAGTATCACTCCTAGGGCCTATAATTTATACTACAGAAACCGTATCAAGCTGCTGTCACGAGGATTTCCTTAGTTGGTGTGCCTCTCTACCTTACTTTACATTTTATTGCATATACAGTCGAAGCTTTTCTTTTGCAAGCGAGCAACTCGAAATTCGAAAAAGTGGTCGTAACTAGAGGTGGTCGCTTACGAGGATGATGGACTCTCGTAAGCCACCGTATGGTAAAACAATGTCGGGTAGTCGCTCACCAGACCCTCAGTGGTCGTTGTCACGCAGGGTAAGTGGTCGCTACGGAAATGACCTTGAAATTTAAAAAAAAACAATACTGTACTGTACAAGATCTTTTTCAACGAACCATTAGTGCAGTTCCATTAAAGTGTTCATTTATACGAATAAGCCACTGAGTGGTTGCTTACGAGGGCTTAAAAACAAAGGAATTGTCCAAAAGTAGTCGCGGTCGCTTGCGAAAGCGGTCGCTTACGAGAGTTTTTATTAGAAAGTTTAAGTCACAGTTCAAACAGGGTTTCACAAGGTGTTCGTAACTAGAGCTGGTCGCTTACAAGAGTGGTAGCAAAGAGTTCTTCGACTGTAGTCCCTTTTCACATGAAGGTGTCTCAAACCAGTCCTGCGGGAGCTGAACGCGTTTCTTTAAACGATTTATTTTGCTGCCATAAATTAATTTGTATAAAAGTCGGCCACGCGAGTGAGAACGCTCGATATGCAACGCTGGGTCACTGAGATGGGAAATCTTTTTTAGTCTTCAAACGGTGGCATGGAGAGCAGCGAGGAGAAAATTGGAAAGGAAATCTTACTACTGCCTACCCATCCTTCAGTTCTTCAAGCACTTTTCGTAGGTTCGCTGAGAGATCCTCACAAAATAAAAGAGCCACAAAAACGTTTTCCTGAGTTTTTAATCTATTGCTTGTAAAAAGCTAACATATCAGTTAATTTGCAATTCATGTTCGTGCCCCGGGGCTTCAATAGTAGGGAGAGCTTTGAATTCCGCTTGGAAAAACCTTGTACGATCTGAAGGATGAATTGAATTATACAAGTGCTTTATGAACTGAGATTTCCCAAGTATTCTGATAACATGTCAGTTTAAAAACAAATAACACAGCGCTTTAAATACTAGATTTCATCCTGCTTTAGAAATCCTTGATTGTACTTGACGAGAAATATATCGCCCTTTAAAGACACATCTTCATTTGATACCATTATTTTCCTATTCCGAATTCGTTGGATTCCCAATCGAAGGCTACGTGAATGAAATGTCTTCATCTCGTGGTTTTCGTTTTCTTCTGTTCGTGAGTTAACAACGGTGCCTGTATTCATACTTTGAGGGTAAAGCATAGATGGGTTTCTACAGCAACAAGAGTACAGCACACGTTTGGCTCCATTGCGATAATCTCTGTTGAAGATTATGTATATGCATGGATTCAGCGCGCTAATAGCGTGAGAAAAATATTTAGAGATAAAAAAGACATCTCTAGGCGTTCCACAATTGTAAAATTCTTCGTTATAATACATAAGGAAAAATGTCACGTGGTATGGAAGCCAACAAAGTGCAAAGCAAACAACAATTGCAATGAACATTTTTAGTGCTTTTCGTCTGCTTCTTGAGTAAACTTGATTTGTTCTAGACGAGTGGTTCCCGGGAGCTCTTCTTCGCCATATCTTACAAATAACACAAATGTACAGGGTCGATATGACCACCAAAGGAAATAAGTAAAATAATACGAAAAGTATTATTGTGTAGTCATTGGACGATTTATCAGGATCAAATGGGGCAGGCCACTCCTCCACGCAATAACTCGTTCCCTCATCTTGAATCACATTGTTTGCTACAATCATTGGCGCGCTGGCAAAAATTGGTATAAGCCATGAGAACAATAAAATTATCTTGGAGATTCGCTGCGTCATGATCCTCTTGAGTGGAAAGCAAATCGCAAAAAATCGGTCAAGCGCGATTGCCAACAAACTAAGAATGGCGCAAAATGCACAAACCTCTTGACAGAAGGGTAGAAGTTTACATAAAACCACTCCCACATTACCAGCAAACCACTCGTCTGTGTTTCGTATTTCAACGACAAGCGTCTCGGGCATGTTAATAAGGGTGGTGAGGAGGTCTGCAATGGCCATATTAACCACAAAGGTGTATGCTATTTTACGCATATTCCTATCACGTTGAGTAACATATGTTGTCAAAATATTCCCCACTAAGGACGTGGCTATTATTACCACGAGGGCTGTTATCTTGCCCGTCCTTTCGAGTGCAGTTGTTTCCTTAATAGGAGGACAACTATATATATCATCAGTAAACTGGTTATCTCCTTCTTCCGGATAGATATCGTTGGTTACGTTGCTTATCGCGTTCTCCATGTTGTTTACTGTGGAGAGTGTCTGATCTAGGACAGGAAAGACACAATCTGTGAGAAACATATGGAGTGAAAATACTACTATGAGCTGCTTTAGTTAATTATATATAATTATTTCTTTAACCTTTAAGCCCTTAAAAGATAATGAACCGTTCCAATTTAAACGCCCCCGAAGAAGTACTACTATGATAAAAAAAAAAACGGCGCCCTGAGAAATCTTTTAGACCGCTCTTTTAATAAAATATAGTGTTTTGATTTTTGTGTGTGTTTTCAGCTGCTGCTTACAGAAGAACGTGTCATTTGCATGGTCTTCAACTTCCTCTCGTTAAATAAAAGATACTGTAAGTAAATATGGGTACCTGACAGAAAATAGTCATGTCCTCCTCGATATTAAAGCATTTCGCAACGAAAAAATGAATCTTAAACTCTATATTTTCCTGAATCTGAAATAAGTGTAATAATTTGTTTATCGTGATCAACAATGAGCATTTTATATAAAATAAGGGCCTGACTTGGTGACAGAATGCTAAGGCCTTCATAATGGTACAAAGTCGTAATACTACTAAGTCTGGAGCTTATGTGTTTACAATGCTGTTGCCAGCACGGTCATCATTATGCTTTTTTATTTACTTTTAAAAGTAACAATCTAAATTGTATGAACAGTTTTGAAAGCTCAAGAAGTCTCATTCACCCTCCCTACGAACTCCAATATGCTGTATCACAGAGAACTCCAAAAGCAGCAATGTAATAAATCAAAAGTGTTCGAGATCGTAGCTTTTATGAGAGAAGTGATGTCGAGTGATGGCTAATTAGCTCCGGAGCCAATTTTGAATGGTACAAATTATAGCCATCCTACTAATACGACAGTTAGTTATTTCCGAGAGCAGCAATCGTTTTAGTCCCCAAATGCCTAAAATGTTTTGTTTAAATAAACAGCCTATGCCGGATAAAACTCTTTTGTTTTTGGCTAATTCAGTTCAAAATGTTTCTAGTAAAGTCTTAAATCCTCAGTGTAAAATAATCCTTTTGTTATTGTTTTACGTAAGGGCGCCAATATATTCACATGCTAGCCTTGGCTGCCATTTTTACTCAAGCCAAGTCTTCATAATACCATATCATACCTTTAGCCTACACAACTAAACAGATAGAAATTTCCAGAAAACGTTTCGTTGCTTGTCATAACAAGTGTTGTGACAACAAAATTGCAAGGGTTAAACGGTTTTCTTTTCCGTAAATGAAGTAAAACCGATTACGTAAACATGGCGCCGACGTGTCGAAGAGAGTATTCGAGCTTATTCGATCTTTTTAAATTAGCTTGTTGTTCTAGATCCACCCGCGGAACAGCAAAATAATTTTACAATTTACATTCATTTTTTTTCTTTTCGTTTTAAAATTTATCATTTTGTTATTGTTTTGATTTAGGGAGATAGTTACTTGAGGTGCATTTTGATATGTTTTATTAAGGCTATGTTATAATTTTAAGGACAGTGGTACATTTTCCTAAGTTTGGGTTGGGGGAAGGGAGAGACTGGGAGGTGCTGACTATGACATTGGCAACATGAGTAAGACTACTCTTCTCTTTGGAAGTCTTAGTTTATTTTTTCGCTAGAAGCGTTGCCGTCCCTGCTGAAACAGCGAGCAAATCTTGCTCTAGTGCGGCGCAGAGAGCTGGTGTCGGCAACGACATTTCCAGGATTTATGTTTGCTAGACTTTTGGCCTTGTCTTTCTCTTTATACAACTGCCACCTCGAATAATGGTGGTAATGACAATTTCGCTTGTTTTTTAGAAGCATTGTTTTGTATTAAATAGGCCAAAAGAACCTAATTATCGTAGAGACTTGCATGAAAGTCGGCTTGTTATAAGTTTGTCAATTAAACTCGTTCATTAAGCGAATGAATATTCGACTTTAACTGAAGACATTGGCAAAGGAAACGACTCTGAAAAGGTTTACTTTTTTAGCATTAGAAAAAGAGAAACATTTTACAAGATAGTTTTGAAATGATTCTCATTGTGAATATTCCAGGACAAGTCGCTTGACAAAGTGTTATGTCATATTCAACCACAACTGTTTCAATCCTACTCAGAAGCAGCTAGCACCTGCCATTTTATTCAATAGGAAAAATAACACCTTGGTTTTCTCATTCGTTCAACTTCACAACCTATTGACCAAATGAGTTTGATAAATGAAGAAGCACAAGATTACGTTGATAATATTGATTGATTGTAGTTTTCATTCCAATTTCTAATGCGTTCAAAATAGTCCCTTCATATTTCATTTTGTTGTTTTATTTTCTTCTTCCCTTACTAGGTTAATAGTCGGCTGGCAAAGCGTCATTTCACGAAGGAGTATTTCACAGTTTGTCACGAACAATTAAATTACTTACAACCATAGATATACATTCTGTACATTAACCTAAACAGTACTAAACATGTACTCACTCTTTCTTTCAGTGTTGATTTAATGTTGTCACACCAAACTTATTTGATCCGAAACAGATCAACCACGCTCAGAATTCAGTCACATTTCTATCATGAGAGGATATTCGGCTATTGTTGGTATCAATTTTGTCGAAATCAATTAGCAAACTCAAGATTTGCATACCGCTTGTATGCTAGGGACTTGTCAACAACTCCGCTGGACGTCTTTATAATGTAAGTGTTGCCCCCACTGAATGTGGCTGGCATTTTAGTTTTACATTACTTAAATGTTATTTGCAGACAATGTAGATGGTGAAAGGCGAGGTTTAATAATCAGTCACTGGTACTTAGAACCGCAAAAGCAATGGAAAGTGTCCGACAGCCAATAGTTTACCCAAATCTATGACCTAAAAGAATGCGCCAGGTATGATACGTAACTGAATATTTGTCATTTACTTATCTTTCTAAAAACGAAAGAAATCAGGTCAAAATAAAACGAATTGAACGAAGGAAAAAACTAATGTTTAAACAGATTTAGGTGCCCCCCCCTGCTGTATGGAGAACAAAAGGATTCAAATAATAACATTTCTAGTCGATTTCAGCTACTATCGTCGAATTTACTGATATTTTGCCATCTATCAGGTAAATATTACTGTATTTTTATAATAACCCGTTAAATGTTAATGCAGATGAATCTAGATTTATCCCAAAGTTTTCAAATCCTCGAGAGGAAAAAGGGATTGGTTGGAATTTTCGTGAGGTTCGAAAAATCAAAGGTAAAATTGCTGTGTTTCTACTGCTGAAGGGAAGTTAGTTTTGGTTCGAATTATCGCGGCAGGTTTTAGAAACCACGTATTTGTAAATCGAGAAATCGGGATTCTACTGATAGGTTGCAGTTGAAAACCCACCCGCCATTATAATACTGGCTTTTTTCAGGAAATTATTTTTTTAAACGAGTTAACGTTTAAGTAATTTCCTAGTGCTTTTCAAGCGCACTTCATTGACTTTACGGTTGACGGGGCAACCTCATATTTATATTCCTATAACTAAATTTCTTGTTTTTGTCCATCATGAATATATACACTACAGTGCTTCCAGGGGTTTCCACCACTGTCAAAATTAGCTAAAGTTGGCCCAAGTACAAAGCCACTATACGACGTCATAACGAGCTGCGGGATCTTGAGGCGCAGATGCTTAATCTGGTCTGTCATGATGTTGAAATTGAACCTGTTCTGCAGGAGATTACCGGTGAGTCGTTAGCCAAGGGGGCTAATACAGCCCCCGATGCCCGGCTTGACATTCATGCAGGGGGTTTTGGGTCTAAACAGGGTTCCACATTCTTTGACGTACGGGTGTATCACCCAAATGGGGAATCTTATAAGGACCTCTCCCTTCAGCAAATGTATCGCCAGCATGAAAACGAGAAGAAACGTATGCACGCAAGCCAAGTTATGGAGGTGGAACAAGCCACGTTCACGCGCCGCTGGTGTTCACCACTACAGGTGGCATGAATGTCAAGTCTATCACAAGCGACTAGCGGAACTCCTGTCAGCCAAGAAAGGCGAGGACTACTCGACTACGATCGATGTCTTGGATAAGAACCAGAATCTCATTTGCCATTCTGAGAACAACCCTCCTATGCTTAATGGGATCGCGCTCAATGAGGAGAGTAAATCTCAACCTAAAAGAGATGGACTTTGACATCGAAAGAGGACTTTAAGGATGCTAGATTTTGATTTAGAGAAAAGATATTGAATATTGCATATTCAATTATTACTACTATTTAATATTCTTATAGTTGTTGGTTCATGTTGAAATCGTGGCAGATTTTAAAGAGGAATTAGTGGAAAGATGTTAAATATTGGTACTAAATGATAATAGTAATAGTAATAATAATCAGTAGAGAAACATTGTCGTTGGATTATATTTCAAGGGATATTGAGACTTGAGACTTTTAATCCTTTTTTTAGTGAAGGTACATAGGTCTTTTTTATGAGTATTGAATTTATTTGTCAAATGGTGACGAGTGAAATTAGGGAATAATTTCATATGCGTTTTGTCCAAATTCTAATAATTTCCCGAGCTTTAAGGCGAGAGAAATTATTAGGATTTGAACAAAACGCAAGTGACTATAACGCTGAAATTTCGCGCCAAAATTAAGGAGTAATTTTTCACCCATGAATTTGTATAGGTAATAGCATGATTTGTAGTGATATTTGGCATAAATACCACGAGTGATATTTCGAAATTGTTATACGTAATTTCAGGAGCCGTTAGGCGAGTGAAATTTGAGACAAGTTTGAAATATCAGGAGTGGTATTTATGATATATATCACGTACGAATCATGCTATTATTTGTTTATACTACTACCCACAAAAGGTTTGTAATTTTCACATGTAGGTATTTCAAATTAAGCTGAAATACCACTGCTCTAAGCCAATCAGATTGCAGAAATTTCTCATGTAGTAGTATAAAGTTGGAAATAACTTACTACATCTAACTACTTCCAAGGCAACTAACAGGGTCCAAGAGAAAGAGAAATGTCCGAGAAAAAAGGCCACAGCCGTTTCTTCCACTTTACAGGGACCGGGGGGAGGATGCGGTGGGTACTTGAGTAATATTTGGGTATGGGAGAGCCGTTGAGGGTCTGAAACTATGACCCTGTGTAAGACAAAAAAAATTGTAAACAGTACATACCCTGTTTTTATTTCCTACCCAAATGATTCTCTCTAGTATGCTAGCGCATTAAAAAGCCAGTTTGGTTAATTTGGGGCTCCCCTAAAAGCTATTTACCTGTTCAGATGTCTTAGCCTTAGGGGAACTTAAGTTGTTTCAAAAGTTTTATGTCGCTTTTTCTTCTCATCCGAAATTGTTAGCTATCCGGCTGATGGATCTCCTTCGAAAGTTCGAGGACATGGAGTTACCATACTTTCATTGCCAAATTCCAGGGAAAGTTTTGTCGTAATACCGAAATTTCAGGGCACCTTCTTAACAGTAATCGTAATATCTTAGAGGTCAAATGTGAAAATTACAACCTCCGAAAATCGTAAGCAAATTGAAATTTGACCTGAAGAAAGTTAATCGACGCGCGCGTGGGAACCTGTCGATTGGCTATTATGATTGTATAAATAAAGAGAAATTGATGAAGTGTCTCATCTATGGAATGAATAGAACGTAATAAAAGTTTTCTTTTAATTAATCTCAAACTAAGATGCCGACAGTGAAGGGAGTGAGCATAAGAATATCACCCGAAGTTAGTTTTAACCAACGTCTGCTCAGTTGTGTCGACCATACGTATAAGGAAGACGATAGGTCATGTTTATGTTTTTGAATTCTGGTAACAGTCAGGGACGTAGCGTGGGATTTTGAAGGTGTATGCACGAGAAGAAAAGTTAGTGTGCCTCAAACTATGGGGGTCTGGGGCATCGTCCCCCTGAATTTTTTTTTTAAATTTAGGGCCTCGGAAATGGTTTTTCCCAGGACATTTTCAGTGAATAAATACGAAGGAAAATGCAGTAGTTACTTGTTTATTTTTCCCACCTCTAGTCTCATCGGTAAGGTATAGTGTTTACGGAAAAAAGAGTAAAACAGCGACGCTATCAACGAGGTTACAAAGGACAAGTCATCTACCCTTAAGACGGGCAAACTAACGCTACATGTATCAACGTCCTTGTGCTTGTCTATATGTGCAGAATTGCAAGAGACCTCAATCTCTCATCTGTAATAGTGCTTCGTAAAGGAGTTTTCAGTCTCTTCGTACTAAAGCTACACTCAGCTTGACTCTTAATGATAAAGAAGCTTTCAGGAATTATATATATTATATTTTTCCAAATTTCAGTCGTACACACATGCGTATGTGCGTCGATATGGACGCTACGACCCTGAATGTCTTGCTGAAAGATAAGCCTATCATCTACATATTTTCTTACCTGGGGAAAATTATAAACACTTTGATTCAACGTCTAATGGGAAAGGATCCATTTCTACGGCGACATTGTTTGAATAGCGTCTAAAGTGCAAGCGCCATATTCTGAATATTCAACAGTTTTTTTTGCCGAACAGAACAAAGGTAAGAGTCTGCCAAGTGAATTGTATTTTATCCTGATTTGGTGTAGTTATATTAAAATTTTTACACCTGGTTGGCTGTTCTATGGTCAAATATTGTTGTTCACAAGTAATAACTTTTTTACTAATATTTGGAGTTTGACATACCTCTAATTCGTCGTTGCTCTTTCTATTAGCTTGTCACTTCAAGTTGTCGTAAATTCTGATGGGTTTTGTTTCGGTAAAATGAAAATGAAAGAAATAAAACAATTGTTAAACTTCTCATTTATATCATTTTTTTTGTTTAGTGTATCTCCTGGCAACCAGTGAACACACGCTGCCGATATTAAAAAACTTCTCCCAGCCATCATCCCTCAAAATGAGTCATTGCTATGGTTTCAGAACAGAAGTGAATGGTAGTAAGAAAAATATTGTCAAGTTGACTCAGTTTTCATGCAAATTCATCTTTTCAGCGAGAAATGTTTTTTTATAAGCGACAATATTTTTTCGTTTCTTCCTTTTTTTTTCATAGAAACAATATTTATGGCAACATTTGCTCTAAGAGAGCTTACGCTGTTTACATTTGAATATTTTAAAGATACAAATGCACGTCAAGATCGAAAACACACACATAAAAAAGCGAAAGAATAAAAAGAAAAAACAAATAAAAACACACATACACGGTAACTAACACAAGCGATTTGATAGCTAAATAAACGACTGGACAAGCTGAAACAACCTAACGTTAATTAGAAAATCAGCAGTAGAAATACTTTTTAAAAGCCTATCGATTTTTTTCTTATCTTAGAGGCACCAGGCCATCTATTCCCAAGTAATTGTGCAGCGGAGGTAAACAACTTTTCACGCAGAGCAGCAAAACTTGGGCAGTATAAGAAATAATGTTTCACGTGTTAAATAGATGCATTACAAAGAGCACAGGCAGGTGAAGGACACCAATTTGATAATTTAAGTGATAATTTAAGGAACTAAAATCAAGTCTCAAACGAGTGTGAAAAGTTGAGGCTAAACGATACCCGATGTAAAAAAGATAGCTGCAGGATGGAAAATTCAGGAATTTTAAAAGGTTGCGCTTGAAGACACCTGGAGAAGACGATATGCGTGTCTCTAATGGAAGACTGTTCCACTCTTGAATTGGTGAAAATTAAAGAGGAACGATTTTTTGTGCCATTCAGTACGAACAAAGGGTAAGCAGAGATTATTGGCAGAACGGAGACTGTAACTAGATCCCAGTTCAAAAACGAAATTAGGACATACATCTCATAAATAAGGCGGGGCTACATTAAATACCATTTTGTACATCAAGGTAAGTTTATGAATTTTTCTTCTAACACTAAGAGATCATTTAATAGTGATACCCTGTTTGAAGCACCGGTTACAACCCTTGCGCCCTCTATTTGTAAGCTTTCTAACAAATTACCATCAGATTCAGAAAATCCATCCCAAACCACATCAGCGTATTCTAGGGATGAACGTATCAAGGAATTGGATAAAACTTCAAGTGTATAAAGGCTCAAATTATATTTCAATGGCTTTAGGAGGTTCAATTTTTTTAGAAGCTTTTTGATGAATTTTTAATATATACGCTCGTCAAGATAATTTAGAAGACAAGGTCAAACCAAGATGTTCATGAACTGTCACATCCTCAATAATACTATTGTTCAAAATCAAAGAGGGGCGCAAAGGCTTATCTGTTTTTGCCGAAAAAACAATTGATTTATTCTGAGTCTCATTGATAGTCACCAACCACCGTTTAGCCGAATCAGATATTGATGTCAAGTCATGATTAAGCTTAGAAGCGAAATCACAAGGAGACTGAACTTTTTCCTGCAAAAAGCAATCATCGGCTAATAAAAAACAGCGAGAAGAGATTGGGCTTGTAGGTCATTAATGTAAATGAGAAACAATAATGGACCTAAGACCGATCCCTGGGGGACACCAGCCTCGATATTACGCCAATCAGAGTGCACTTCTTCGATTATCACTCTTTGTTTACGACAAGAAAGGTAACCAGGGGGGGGGGGGGGGGGGAAGCTACTTCCCATACATTCTCTTAAATGAAATCCAAACGGTGTTCTCACAACTTGCAAAGCGATCAGCAAGGGTCTTGCCAGCGGATTTGTGTATTGATCATGAGCATTACGTCAAAAACCATGGATTCAACGGTTTTGAAAAGAAACAAAATCATGGCGGCCCAAGGCGGGACTGTTTCTCACTATTACATTTTGGTAAATCGCAAATTTTTTGGTTTTATGTCGCTTTTCAGACATAGCGTGTGGTTTTCTTTTTCTGTTAAATAATTTCGCTCTGCAGAGTTTGGCATATGCAATATATAGCTGCTTATAGCTGATAACTGAGAACCGCCGAAGAGTTGAGCTATCGAGCAGTGTTTTGCTGCAAACCTCAGGAAAGTTCAGGTCGCCTCAAGGTACAGACCTTTCTGTAGTAGTTGTGATTTGTTTATTAGGATTGTTTTGAATTTTACCTTTGAATTCAAGGCGTTAACTGATCGTAATAAACGAAGTGAAACGTTATGAAGTGTGACTATATGTTTATTCAGGTATGATATGTATAGCTGTAAGCTCATATTTATAACGCTCTCTTGAATATACTTACTTCCGATAAATTTGACTCTTTTTCCAATATTTTTTATCAGCATCATAATTTCCATAGTCCTTTGATGTCCTCGCTCGGCAAAAAAGATGTAACCTATAAATCGATCGAGCGTGTTGTTGTTGGTTAAGATCTAACACGATTGTCAACACGATTGCGCTTTAGTTTTCCCCCGCGATTTCAGAACGAAAAGACAAATACAATATGCAAGAAAAGCAACGATGCATGATATTATTTTTTTAATTTTTTTCTTCTGCCGGTTCGCTTCTAGCTTATCAAAATCTTTAGTGTGGGAAAAACATCTATTACCCGCTGACCACCACGCAGGGTGACCGCTTTGCAAGTTGAGAGAACATCGTTTCTCGGTCCCAGACCTCGTCTCTTCCCCCCTCCCCCCCCCCCCCCTACCTGAAGGTAACTTATAAACCAATTTAACAAATTCCCCTCAACTCCAATGCTTCTTAACTTGGCTATCAGACCGCGATGCCACACTCTATCAAAAGCTTTGGATATATCAAGGAAAACTGCCCTCATCTCCCTACCTTCCTCAAGGGCCTTATAAATTTCGTGAACGATATATACAAGTTGCATTACATTGGAATCCCCTGGACGAAAACCACTTATAAAAGAAACTTATAAACTTATAAAAGAAACCAATCATATTAAGAAAACCAAAAAGATGAAAAAAAGGCTACTTTCTCACAGATCCTAGATGAACATGGCAAAAGTGAAACAGGGCGATTATGTAGTCTTCAGTTGACGGCCATCTTTTTTCGATATATTGTATATTTGCAGTGTAATGTAAATTTTAGACAAAGAAGTTGATTTTATTGACTGACTGCACAACATCTTTTGATGAACTTCCCGCCTGAAAACTCTTCAACCATATCCCCCAACATTGTATCGATGTTGCTCTTGCATAAAAAAACTCTGAAAAATCTAAATCTAAAAGGATAAAAAAAAGCAAACTAAGGGGAATTAAACTGATCAATAGATCAATATGACGTCAATTATAATG
Source organism: Porites lutea (assembly GCF_958299795.1). Lineage (NCBI taxonomy): Eukaryota > Metazoa > Cnidaria > Anthozoa > Scleractinia > Poritidae > Porites > Porites lutea. The sequence continues at coordinate 1,411,550 of NC_133204.1, forward strand.
TTGAATTTATTGGCAGAATCCATATTTCTCTTAAAGAAGACATAAAGCGAAAAATACTTAAATAATGAGGCCTCTGATAAAATCAGGGAAGTTGGTTAACACATACATGATCTTTAAAATAGCAATGATGTCATGATGACCTCATTTGTTGCTAAAAAAGGAACTGGGAGCATCCACCATCTTGGATTCACCATTTTGAATTATTTAGAAATGTATTCCATCTTACGTAAAATTTGTATAAATCGAGGTATTTTTTAACAGAAAATGTAATCTGAGCATAACGGATGCTTGGGAAGCAAAATCAGCAAAATATGAAATTCCAAGAGAAATGAACACTGTTGAAAATTTAACTCAGAATCTACCATTTGCACTCACTGAAAAGCCTGGATCTCATAACCAGTCACAATAATTATGATAAAATAATGCTAAATCAAATGTAATATAATAAACAGCACTGTCGCAATAAACGATCGATGATTACTCCTGAAGCCTGAACTCCCGTGATTATTAATAATAATTCAATCAGTATTTTAAAAATAGAAATAAAAACTTATTTTTTAGAGAAAATGCAAATTTTGAAAACGTCGTGGCCATAGTAACATCAGCATTGACGTACACGTCAAGACGACTTTAAAATGTTCCCAGATAAATTTTAAGCGTCTTGAAATGGGGTCAATTTAACTGAAAACTTTTACACTTGCAATTTACAAGTGTAGCTATAATTGTTCTCAGACTCTACAACAATAGCTACTCTTGTAAGTTACACATGTAAAAGTTTTATTAAATTGACCCCTGGATATCTTCTTCACATTACCTTTTAAGTATTCTCTAAGAAAACTTTCTTATACTGCTTTCCAGAAGTCAAACCCTAAAAACCAGAAGTACGCGCGGCATTTGAAAGAAGAATGTCAACGTTTCTGCAATTTAAGCCTAAAACGAAGAAAATTGAAAAAGAATAAAGCCAGGACGGAGTCCATTCTCGAAAAAGATCTTCTGAAAAAATTTGAAGAAATTTGGTTTTGACAACTAAGGTACCGGCAGTGTCCCTTTCACGTTGAAAACTGTTGTGTTTGAAAATGACGCGTCAATGAATAATCGAGTTACTGTAATATTAAAGGGACAGGTTCATGGTTCAGCGCGTGCTCGTTAATTAAATAACGTTTTTCCAATTTATTCATTAATTCTATCGGTTAATAATCCCACTCACATGTATCTGAGTGTATTTAAAAGTAAAAGTGTATTTCAGAGTAACCTGAAGTGGGATGGAGAAGTACTAAGATCACAAAAAAATTAGTGGATTATACCAAGTAACACTACCGACGTTGAGTTTATTGTTGACCCGAAGGTTTTATTCCATGGTGGATTAATTTACAGCTATTTGCACATAAGTTGATCAAGTGACTGCCAGGGGAGTGTGCAGATTGGTTCTTTGACAACATCATGACATGATCATATTTCTTTCATAGACGATACAGCATGTCCTGGCAGAGAAGCAGCATTTTGATTACCGAGCATGCGCTGAACCGTCAACCTGTCCCTCTAATTGCAGCGAGTTCTCATTCTAACTTGTGTGTCAGTGTCAAAAATTTACTGAAATCAACTCCTGCAACACTACCGCAGGAAAAATATTTTTTCCGTTCAAAAACAAAATACCACGACACAACTTGTCAGCAGAGCCCTTTTTTAACGTAGAAAGTGTTTTCACTCAAGTTGCCAGCATCTATGCAAATTTATTGGGACAAAAGAAAGCGTTTGCATAAGAAAAGAGTACAACTCCCAGAGGATTGGTCTGGGACACCAACATGGCTACCGCTTCATTGTTTTAGAACACCAATATTGCCGCCGTGATGTCACGTGAAAACACTCTATTCTAGAAGGCTCTGCATGAATCGAGTAAGATCTTTGTTGAGCATGTGCGGCAAGTTGTTGGGGGTATAGTTTCAGACCCAGGTCTGATAGCCATGCCCTAGGCACAGCGGGCTCAGTTAGAAACGCCGATGGATGCTAGCACTCAAAAGTCCAGTTTGAAGAGAGAAACAATATTTTTAAGAGCAATTCTCCAGGAAAGTGAAGCAAAGTTGGAAATGAAAATTTTTAACCCCCCTTCAATTTTTGTGTGGAGGTAGGTTACCTTGGGGGATAAACAAAAACAACCATATTTGGATCGGCAGATGTATCGTTGCCATGGTAACCACACTTGATCACGTCGGCCATACGTCTATGTTTTGACCAAAAAATTCACTCTCAAGAAGTAAAAATAAACGAGTCTGGTTCTCGGGTGCACGTGAACCAATTCAAATGAAATTCATACAGGTGGTAGAGCCACTCTCCCAGTTTATAAAAATCGCCGTTAAAAAATTTTGGGTTTTATAGGCAAGACGAAATTGCTCGTTTTACTATGTCCCCTGCCGGCCATTTTGACAAACAGGAAAAACAAGCACAACCATATTCGTAATTTCTCTGAAAGTACTCTTTCCACATAAGTCAAATTAGCAGCAGAGCTTGCATGGATATTGAAGTTTCTAAATATCGTAATATCTATTTGGGGAAAATTATATTCTGGCCATGGGTGCTAAAGACATCCGAGGCAAGTTTTAAAATATTGCAAAATTGGAAATTTTGAGGGCTTTAGAATTTCGTTCAAACAGGCTTTAGAGAGAGAAAATCAACTTCAAAAGTATCTTTTATCATCTTGTTGTTACCTTCGTTTAGTTAATAAGGTTTTGGCCAAAGAATTTGATGAAACATAAATTGATACAAAACCTACCTTGAAGGTTCTTCGGACTTTCTTCAGGATACTTTCGTCGCGTGGTTCCTCCAGTTTCTCTCCTTCGCTCGCTCCATTTTCTTGGCCAAATCTAGCGCAGACTCTAATCTAACAGTTACTCTAATCGAATGTCTAGTTTGCCGTGTTTCAGACCAGAGATGATGATACAAGCAGCCCACCTACACTTGACAAAGAATAAACCTGGTCGTAATACTTCCGATTTCTGCCGTCGACCATCTAAATTCATCAATATTATCCAACCAGGAAGAGAAGTAGATGTGTCAAGATCTGTAGTGTACTTTCAGTATAGCTTACATGATGTATCTAGCCGTACAAAGGTTGATGGGATTGATTATTAAAAGCATGGCGGATTAGATTCGGAGTGTTTCTGGTGCAGCTCGATAATCCGTGTGAATCGGTTTCAATACGCGATTAAGACACGACATCTGGCGACGAGGATAGTCTTTTAGGTCAAAAAAGTTGAATTATGGCCTCTATCAAAGTGGATGATCTACTAACAAGTGTAAAACCCTTCGATCCGAACGGCGAACCGTCGAGCATTGGTAGGCGATGGCAACGATGGCTTAAAGGTTTTTCGTTATATGCCGACAGCAAGGGCCTCATCATCCAAGCAGACAAAGCCGACAATAAAGTGCAAAGAAGGGCTCTACTTTTGCATTGTGCCGGGGAACAAGTGCAAGAAATCTTCGAAACTTTGGCTGATACGGGCTCAGCGGCCGAGTATGAGAAAGCTGTGAATGCGTTAAACGCATATTTCATTCCAAAGGTAAATTCGACATACCAAAATCATCTTTTCCGAAGTATGGAACAGCGTGAGGGTGAAACGGTGGCTCAGTTCGTGACAAGGTTAAGACAAGTTTTGAAAGATTGTGATTACGGTGATCAGGCGGATAATCAAATTCGAGATCAAGTTGTTCAGCGGTGTACGTCCCATGATTTAAGGCGGAAATTGCTTGAGAAAGGTGACACTTTAACCCTAGAAGTTCTACTTAAAACGGCTGCGTCCTTTGAGGCTGTGCAAGCTCAGCTGGAGAGTATGAAGAGTAGAGGCGTTACTGTGAATCAAGTTCGTGACTCAAGCGAAAACAAGCATTATCATAAAGGGAAGAAGGCATCGGGTGAGCCTGGAAACAAAACATGTTATCGATGCGGCAACACAGGACATTTTGGACGAGACCCTGAATGCCCCGCAAAAGGAAAAACCTGCAGGTCATGTGGTGGTGCTGATCATTTTTCTTCGCAATGCAGAAGCAAGGAGAGTAAACGTAGAGGCGATAAGAAGCCAAAAGAGAAGAGGAAAGTGAGATATATGCAGGGAGAAAATGACGACGAGGAAGATGAGTATGCGTTCACTGTAAAATCAATGTCACAGCCGGAAAAAGTTCAGGTAATTGTGGGTGGTTGTGTTGTGAAAATGGTGATTGATTCAGGGGCGAGCACTAACATTGTAGACAAAGGTCTATGGAATGACCTAAAGCAGCAGAAGATTGTCTGTGTATCCAAGAAATGTGACAAGAAGCTTTACGCGTATGGAAGCAAGGAGCCATTGAAAGTTTTGGGGACATTTTCAGCGTTGACGAAAGTAGCTGAGAGCGAGGTTCAAGCTGAATTTGTTGTCATCGATGGTGAAGGAGAAGCACTACTTGGAAGAGAAACCGCGTTGCAACTAGGTGTGTTGAAATTAGGGGCTCCAGTTTATACAGTGCAATCCAAAGAAGTGATCATGTCTGATTACAAAGGAGTATTTGATGGTGTAGGCAAGTTGAAAGACTATCAGGTCAAGTTACATGTAATCCTGATGTACCCCCAGTAGCCCAGCCAGTCAGACGTACTCCATTCAGTCTCCGTGACAAGGTGAAGAAGAAGGTTGAGGAACTTGTAAATATGGATATTATCGAGCCAGTAGAGGGCCCAACACCATGGGTTAGTCCATGATGAAATTCGGCTATGCGTGGACATGCGTAAGGCCAATGAAGCCATAATCAGAGAACGCTACCCCATACCTACTGTCGAGGAAGTACTCCAAAGCCTGAACCAAAGCACAGTGTTTAGTAAGCTTGATTTGAAGTGGGGATATCATCAGTTGGAACTCCATCCAGATTCCCGTAGCATTACTACTTTTATCACTCACTGTGGATTGTTTCAATATAAGCGCCTAATGTTTGGAATAAGTTAAGCCCCAGAAGTATATCAGCATGTTATTCAGCTAGCACTTAGTGACTGTGAGGGAGTTGCTAACATCTCTGATGACATAATTGTACATGGGAAAACTACCAAGGAGCATGACGAGAGATTAAAGCGAGTCTTGGAGAAATTGAAAGAGAAGAACTTAACTTTAAATGCAGAGAAGTGCAAGTTTCACATGACCAAGCTAGTGTTTATGGGACTCATGCTAACAACCAAGGGCATCGGTCCAACTGAAGAAAAAGTGAAAGCTATTGTCGAGGCGAGAGAGCCGCAGAATGTGTCAGAAGTTAGGAGTTTCCTGGGACTTGCTAACTACAATGCACGGTTCATCCCAGATTTTGCCACAGTAACTGAACCTTCGCGTAGACTGACAAAGAAAGGTGTCTGTTTCAAGTTTGGAGGCGAGCAGAGAAAAGCATTCAATGAGCTGAAGAGCAGATTAGCAAGTGCTGAAACCCTTGGGTATTTTAACAAAGACGCCAGGACACTAATTATAGCAGATGCAAGCCCAGTCGGTCTTGGCGCGGTACTTGTTCAAGAACAACAAGGAAGAAAGAGAGTTATCAGCTATGCCAGCAAAAGTTTGAGTGATGTGGAAAAACGGTATTCTCAGACTGAGAAAGAGGCGTTGGCAGTTGTTTGGGCATGCGAGCGTTTCCATGTGTACCTGTACGGCATTGAATTCGAACTGTACACAGATCACAAGCCATTGGAGACAAGATACTCCAACAAATCAAAGCCCTGCGCCAGAATTGAGCGATGGGTTCTGAGGTTACAACCATACAGTTTCAAAGTAAAATACCTGCCAGGAGAGAAGAACATTGCAGATTCGCTATCACGCTTACTACAAGAAGAGAACCAAGCTGATTCAACGGTAGCGCACAAAGTATCAGATGTATTTGTCCGATTTGTAGCAGTAACTTCCACTCCACGGGCAATGACCACACGCGAGATTGAAGAAGCATCAGCAAAAGATGAAGAATTCTGTGAATTGCGTAACTGTATAATGAGGGGAACCTGGAGAAACGACCAGCTCAAGCAGTACATACCTGTAGCCAGTGAACTGTGTGTGATTGGCAAGCTAATCCTCCGTGGTACCAGAATTGTAATACCCAGCAAGTTGAGATCCCGAGTCCTTACGTTAGCACACGAAGGGCATCCTGGTATTGTTAGTATGAAGCAGAGGTTGCGATCAAAAGTGTGGTGGCCTGGAGTTGACAAAGAGGCAGAAAAATTTTGCAAAACGTGTTTTGGTTGCTAGTTAGTAAGCAGTCCTGCCCACCCTGAACCAATCAAGTCGACCCCCTTGCCACAAGGTCCTTGGCAAGACTTGGCCCTGGACTTGCTAGGTCCTTTACCATCAGGTGACTCCGTGTTGGTCGTGGTTGATTACTTCAGCAGATATTATGAAATTGAGATTATGCGCTCCACGACATCCGAGAAGATCATTGAGAGTCTGGAGAGGATCTTCATGATTCATGGTTTACCACTATCAGTAACCAGTGATAATGGTCCGCAGTTTGTTTCAAACGAGTTTGAAAAGTATTTGGAAGACTGTGGTATTGAACACAGGAAGACCACGCCATTATGGCCCCAAGCGAACGGAGAAGTGGAAAGGCAGAACCGATCTCTTTTGAAAAGAATGCGGATTGCACAAGCTGAGGGCAAACAGTGGAAGGAAGAAGTGCGCAAATACCTGATTGCATACAGATCAACTCCTCACACCACCACCGGAGTGAGTCCAGCTGAACTCCTGTTTGGAAGGAAAATCCGGACCAAGTTACCTGAATTCCGCGAAGATAATGTAGCAAGTGAAGTGCGAGACAGAGACAGCGAAATGAAAGCAAAGGCTAAGTTATATGCGGACGAGAAGAGGCATGCAGAATATTCAGATCTAGTTCCAGGTGACAGAGTCCTATTAAAGCAAGAGCGGCAAAACAAGTTGTCAACACCATTTGCACCAGAACTGTATGACGTTGTAAGCAGAAATGGCAGCAGCATTGTTATCAAGTCTCCCGAAGGTGTTCAGTATGAAAGAAATAAAGCCCACCTTAAAAAGTATGAGGCTGAAGCTGCTGATCCTCCTGCTGTAGAGAATGCTGTCGACGCAGGACCAGACCATACAGACCTTGAGACGGATTGTGGAAAAGCAAAGATTGCTGCACCTACAAGACCTGTTCGTCATAAGAAGTTGCCAGAGAAGTTTAAAGACTTTGATATGACTTGACTTATTAGAACTGTTCGTGTTTCGCTAGGATAGTGTTAAGTTGCTTCGCTTTCTTTATTATTGAACTGTGAACTGCGTTCATCCTGGCGGAGTCGAGGTTTATATTTGGGACAACTACTAAGTTTGCTCTGATTTGTTCTTGTAGCTGTTAAGTATGTTTATGTTTCCCATGTGTTGTTCCAAAAAAGGGAGGGATGTAGTGTACTTTCAGTATAGCTTACATGATGTATCTAGCCCTACAAAGGTTGATGGGATTGATTATTAAAAGCATGGCGGATTAGATTCGGAGTGTTTCTGGTGCAGCTCGATAATCCGTGTGAATCGGTTTCAATACGCGATTAAGACACGACAAAGCAAATGTATACTTTTGAACGATCCAAAGCAACGTCAATGGCTAAACTCGAGCCAGGTATTGCGATGGCCGATAAGCCGAGAATGGTGAATAAACTGAACGAGTAGGCCGGAAGTCCCAGAAGCACGACTGCTGGCCGGATGTAACACAATGTAATGGGATGTAACACCGGATGCAATTGTAATGATATCCTCTTGTAATGGGGTTGTTTATCAAGAAAGCCAAACCAAAAAAAAGACGAAAATCAAAAAGCATTAAAGAAAAAATAAACGTTGAGCAATCTCATACCCTGTGAAACTGGGAACAAGGTTGAAATGTTTAGGTGCAAAGTCACAGGGCCCAACGATGAATTTTATTATTCGTTGAATGGGTACAATCAGTGCAATCTGCATTATTTTTTGACACGCACAGAATGAATTTTCTTTTTTTGTGCATACCTGTATTGACAGACAGTTCGAACGTTGAAAATTTCTTACAAAAACTAACTTCCTTGTTGTCATTCAAGCTTACACGCCACTGATTTCTTGTTAACGAACACCTGAACATATTTTAATACCTGTCAGTACTCCTGAATTTACTGTAGCTAAACCAAGAGATGATAAATTGTATCCTCTCTTATATAAACTTCATCCAGTGTAGTAAAGCCAATGGACTACAGCTACCCCTCATAACTAATTACAGCCATTGCGAGGTTTACTTTCAAACAAAACAAATAAGCACCTTCTCGGTAGGGAAAATCGTTCAAACGAAATAGGGACTGGACCGCAAGTAATAATCTAATAACCTTAGTATTATGGGGGGCTTTTGTGCAAGCTACATGGCCTCGCCTCTATAAAACTGAATAAAGCGTTCACATATGGCTCCTTCTTCCGGTTTTCCGATACACCCTAGATTCCG
>NC_133204.1:1425000-1527500 GCF_958299795.1 Porites lutea
AAGTGGTAGAGCGTAAAATAGTGCAAACTGCACAATTGTATAATTTTGTCCACCTGTTAGTGGATCAAACAGGGGTGACCATTCTTCGTAGCAGTAAAATGTACCTTGGTATTCTTCCATTCTATTGGCGTATAGAAGAGGAGAAGAGGAGAGCAGACAAAGAAAGACACGAGCCAGAGAGACAAGATAACATAACGTGTTCTCTGCAACAAAGTGATCCTCTTAAAAGGAAAAACAATGGCCACGAACCTGTCTATGGCTATCGACATTAGCGATAGCACCGGACATGCTATAGATACGTCTTGTGTGTAACCAACCAGCTTACAGATCAAAAGACCGACTGGTCCTCCTATCATAACTGCGTGTCTGTTTGTTAGCTGTATTTGCAGTTTGTAGGGCATATGAAAGATCGTTATGAGCAGATCCGCCACTGCCATGTTGACATTCAAGTAATGCGTCAGAGTTCTCATTCTGCGGTTCTTGCGTACAATCATTATAACAGCACTGTTTCCGAGCAGAGAGATCGTCATCGCTAATAAGTATAATGTTGTTCGCGTGAAGCGTTTCTACGGTGTGTATTCCCCTTCTTCTTGGCATTCTGATGATAGATTGTGTTTCTCGTTCGAATCGAAAGGTCCTGTTGAAATGTTCCTGTTGAAGTTTATGTCTTGATCCATTTAAATTAAAATGGCAAACCTTACATTAGCACAATTTGTCTCACAGATACTTACTCGCTCATTTTCTTACGCAATAAATAAACGGCACATTAAATTCTTTTTTGAAAAAGAATTGCCACCTGTGAAATTAAATTTAATTGCGTCAAAAGAGCGTCGAACAAAATTCTAATCGATCACCGTCGAATTAAAATAATAAGGTAGCCCGCTGGTTATGAGCTCATGTTGGAAAAAAGGACACATTTACTCCTGATGGATAATCATATCATTTCAGAAGAGGTATTTAACTATCGAGACAAAAGGACCGACAGCGGAAAGATAAATGGAACTCTCTGAAAACAGTAAACACGAGGTTTTAACAATGCAAGAAGAGTGGGAGAACTCTCGCATCCCATTGGACAAAGAAATGAGTCGCAAACTAATAATTACACTTTAGGACACGTATTTGTTAAATGAGTGTCGTTTAAGCAAGCCAAGAAGGTAACTGAAATTAATTTTCTCTTGTTGCATATCAACAGACGCTGTAAGGCTCGTTAAAAACTAGATTACGTGTATTTTGTTTTAGATCCAGAACGAGCCATAATGAACATATGTACTTAATCGCCTCACCAGTACAAGATAACTTCGATCTTTGATTAAGAAGAGAACCAGACGACCATGAATGGAGAAAAGGGGACAAACGCTCTTTGTTGACTGAAAATCGCCACCCTTGCAAGTTCAATTGATTTCAACTTGCCCGCGTTTCGAGTAAAACATTTTCATCAATACTGTATGGGTATAATTCTTCCTGAGAATATTGTGAGAGTTGTACCGATGCTATACTTATATACACAAGGAAAAGAAAACCCTAAACTCTAATTTTTGCGTCCAGAATTTGAATTGGGATTTGAATGACACATCAGGCCGCATAAGAGTGGCATGGTTTACTTTTTAGATTAAATGTTGCATATTTGAAATCTTAAACAAAGACAATGGATAAATTCTAGATATGAAGCTGATTAAAAACCCGTATTTCAAGAGCAGGTGGAGAGGAAGAAGAATTAATAACCTGAGGCTTTTGCTGATGCCAAAATTTAAAAAATATATATTTTTTCTTTTCAAAGGAGTAAAGTTTTTTATCTTGTCTTTTGAATATCTTAAACAGGTGCAAATGAGGTACACTTTCAAACTTTCTCCTGGCCATAAAATATACCTTCAAGAATCAGTAACCAAACGTTTCCAAGCTGAAAGTAGAGTGAAAGTGACTTATCAGGATCATAATTTAAAGAAATATTTCATTTTATTGGCTAGACGCACGGTCAACTAATTTCTCTTTTCTTTCTGGAAAAGACCTCTGAAAAAAGTGCAGTTTCCACAGCCATTTTAAACAGCTAAGTCTATTAGCTGATCAGTTTTTGAAATAATACAACGCAGCCGCAAACAAACGGCCTTCTTATACAAACGGCGGCTTCAACAAGGTGGACGAATAATTAATTAAGACAATGATCACAATTTTGTACATTTCTACCTTAAGTGCGAAACACAGTGACAATTTCTAACCTTGTAGCTGAAAAGCGGTCTTCCTTCTACCTTCAAACTTTTCTGGTCACGCGGTTTGGCGATATAATCCACCTTGCAACTTGGCCAACTCGTGCTAAACGTCGCTCGCAATAAAACAGCCAATCAAAAAGCACGTCATTTTGTCAGTTGCAATTGGCCGTGGTGGATGTTTTCTACACGAAAAATGAATCGTGTAGGAAATTGATAAAAACACGACAGTTCATGTGAACATGAGCTAATAAGCATATACCCCCCCTCCTTTATTGGTTTTTGCTCAATTTCCTAACTTGAAAGGTTTGCGTTGAGCTTGAATAAACTATATTTCATTACGGTGGGTGACCGACACGTAACCTTTTAGATGTGTTTCCATTTTATTAAAGCCTCCATTTGGTTGCTAGACAACGAAGTAAATTCCCGGCAAAATTGCCGCTTATGTTCAGTGTCGAAATTACAGTCTTGCCGCGGCAGTTCAGTTCATGGTCATAGCCTTCCATATCGTCTGACCAGCATCTATTTAATGGAAATAAAATGATACAAAAGAGTATAACTTGTCCTGTTCCTTTTCAGGTATCGCTGCCTCTGGTTACATTAATATGTTACGCTTCCACTCCATCTTTCTTAAAGGTTAATAAATTTGTCATTGGAGTTGTAAAGTGCTTCAAAGGAACAAAAAGATGTCTAAAACATATAAAGAACATATAAAGAGTATACCTTGGAAAGGTAGGATCAGTTTAACGTCATCACGATTTCTCAGCAACAATTCGCAAGTGCGATGACTTTCTAGGCGGTTGATAACTATTTTTCTTGTAGCAATTTATGTAATCACATGTGCATAACAAGATATTACCGTGTAAATTGCCTGCACTATTAGTATTAGTATACCATTTGATTACCTATTAATATCATGGATGACGAATTACGTTAGCTATCTTGGATTTTTGACATGTTTATCCTGGATCATATCGATCGAGAACTCCTGCACTCTGTCGAACGTTTAGAGCTTAAATTTGGCTTAAGTTCAGAGTTTTTCGACAAAATACCTGTTAGAATCCTTCTTGATGTGCTCTATCGTGTGTTCAGGTTTTCTAAAGCGTCTTTTTCTGCCCTGACATCTTCATTCATGACATTTTAAAACTTCGTCGCCATCTTGACACTGAGACGTATGTTAGGTTGCCATGACAATTTTGTAATTTCACAAGTGAAATTAGAAATTAACGCTGAAATTTCGTGGCAAAATTATGGAGTAATTCGTCACCTATGATATTATAATAAGTAAACTTATTTTATATATAGTATATCTGGTTACATATCTTACAGCTGGTGTCGTCAGCCACAGTGTTGCATAAACTTTGATATGCACCACATTCAGCCATAAAGACTATGAATAGCTAGTTTGTAATGTACAAATTAACGGTCTGCTCAAGCCGATAGCCATACTGTAGCTTCAAATTAGACTTGCATTATAAAAGTTGTTTTTCATCAATCCACTTTGAGGCTGGTATAATTAGTAACGAGATGACGCTTTGACAAAATTCCAACTTTTTAATGATAGAAGATTATCTCCTCCAGTTATGTCGCTTCAAACAACGATTTAAGGGCAGCACATCCGCGATGCAAGCTGGTTCTTCAGTCTATCATTCAGGGTCGAATTAGAATTTGGTAATGTTATAAGAGTGCCGAAAAAGTAAAAAACAAACCCAACGCACGTGGGCATACATTGACTCCAGAAGGTGAGCACAGGAAACATTGGTGTAACAAAAGTGCTCTCACCCTATATGAGCGACTTTTGTTCCCCTGAATGGATGCTCAAAGTTATTCCCAATTTCAACAATGAAATGGAAAGTGTTACTGATGACAGATCAATGAGTGGGTAAATGTGGTCCTGCATCCATCTAAAGTTTGCGTCTTCGGATTTCTTCCATACTAATTAAAGCAGCAGCATAAACGATAATATTGATAAAAATGATGCATAGTAATTTTTCTAAAGTAATTAGTATAGTTTGACGTGCTTCTCAACTGGGAACGCAAAAGTTTGTTTGTATAGGTAAGATGTTGAAGTTCTCCAAGTCGCATTCCTAGCTGAGCGAGGGTGGCCTGGATGATCCTGCGCTCACCTAAAACACACCTTTATTAGAGATATCTGAAAGAGCTCAATATTTAAAGGATATCCCTCGTGCTTTGCGTATGTTTCAAAGGAAATTCGACCTATAGGTTAAAAGTTTTGTCGAGTTTTTTTGGCGCATGATTTTCTTCGCTTTTTGCACCCTCAAAATATACAATTGACAAAATTGACTTCAGTGCTAGCAAATTCTGCTAACCTTGTTTTTAAAGAAAAAAGCTAAGGGTTTACCATAACAAACTCTTCTGAAATTTCTGCCTTTCTTTTGGCGCTGTTAAGATTAAGACCATTTAAAGTGTTACCTTTGCACAATGACCCGTTGCAAGCCAGGAAGACCTTTGAAAGAATATTCTTTAAGTGTTCCTATACTCGGCGTTGAAGACGACATAAATTATTGGATTCATTGCACTGTTTGCATACGCGAGAAGAGTTCCACCGAACCAGAGAAACTCAGAAGGACAAAATATCGATAATGAAATTAGTAATTAATAATGCATCGTGCTGTGGAAGCCAACAGAAGGCAAACACCACCACCCTAACGATCAGCATTTTAGTGACTTCAACAGTCATGCGCTTGCGGCTATGGGAATTGCCGAACGACGAAGCCTGTGTCTTAACTAGTCGCCTCCAGAGTTTAACACCGATGCTGAAGTAAAGTACAAAAATGACGATAAGTGGGCAAGCGTACAGAAGTGTAAAGAATGCTATCTGGAATACTTGATTGGCAACAGTGGTATCAAGTGGGGACCACGCAGTAGAACACTCCGTCACCGTGATAATCTTCAACTTTGATGTGGAAGAAAAACGGAATAGTGATGACAAAGGAAAAGGTCCAGATGCTGAACATAATTACCATGGCAATTTTCAAGGTTATAAGACGGAATCCTCCAGTAAATTGAGTAATTTTAATTCTCAGTGGACAAAAACCTTGTACCAGAATAATTTAAGGAATATTGCATTCTTTTTTACATTTTTTTTTAACCCTTTCGCCACGGGAGAGCACATATGTGCTTCTGACGTCACCGTTTGGCTCAAATTTAGCCGATTTTGATGAAATTTTTGCACCAAAATGGTCTTGTAAAGATCTGCTGATAGATAGCATAAAATTGTTAACCCCCCCCGCCCCACTATACATGATATAGTTTACCACCCCTTGAAGTTTTGGACTTTTTTTCTGCAATAATTATATGCCGTCTCTTTGCATTTGTTATTAATCTGTTCATCAAGAGCTTTGAAATAAGGTATAGTTTAGGGTTATACCTAATATATAGAAAGATTTACACTTCTCTGGACTTCTTCCTTCTCTCTTTTCAATCCATCGTTTGTCGTAGCTATCCTTTTTTTTGTAGTTATTGATTCGATTTTTGTCATACACACATAAACAGCTTTCAAATCATATATTATACGTGGGTATAGGGGGTCTATTAACTAATCTGGAAAAAAGCACGAGGAATTTGTAGTGCTGAAAGGGTTAAGGCCTAAAGATGTAATTAGTCATCTGTAATAACACCAAAGAAAATTTCTCATGGCAGTCCGAGAAAATGAATGTCAAATTTCCCAAGAATTGTGAAAACACACGTAAAGTTCTGAAAACTTCATGTGTAAGATGAAATTTTGTGAAATTTGACATTTATTTTCTCGGGCTCGCATAAGAAATTTTCTTTGGTGTCAATTTTGCAGATGAGTAATTACATCTTTAGCCCTTGAAAAATGTAAAAAAGAATGCAATACGCTTCAAATTATTCTGGTACAAGGTTTTTGCTCAGACTGAAAATTAAAATTACTCAATTTCCTGTTGAGCTCAGTTGGATTCCGTCCCAATCTTCTTGAATGGAAATATGATGGAACAGAACCGTTCCACAGCAATTGCAGTCCAGGTGAAAGACTGAAGAGACTGACTCGTTTAAGACGAACTATCAGGCCAATGCAATATAACTATCCCGCGACACCGTCAAAAGCTTCTAGCTTGAACAGGACTGGCATGACTTTACAACAGTTATCAGTTATCAGTAGATCGTCTCTAGATAAGTGTGAAAACTGCCAATGAGTAATGTGCTCGGCTAGCAGGATAAATACTCTGCGTCAACACTGTTGTAGTGTTCCGAGGTGCTTTTGAATTTATCAAACGTAAAATCATTCACAGGAGCGCTCAAAATCCTGCTGAATTTTCGAACTTTGAGTCCAGTTTCGCTTAGGATTTGGCGCTAAGACGAACTCAACACGTAAATAACACATGGTTTCTACTGTTTGGACTACATTTCACTTTCTTGTGATTGGTTGAGCCACTTTGGGTTCTTAGTAACCATATTATGTATCACCTCGGCAAAGCGTCATGGGTAATTCTTTTTGTTGATCGACGTATCCATAAGTCACCCACAAAAATTTCCCTCACCGTGGGCAACAGCCATATGCACGTGGGTAAATGGCTAGTGTAACCGCACCTAGAACAACCTTCTTAAGCCTGTCAGGGTCCATGGAATAGGATTTCTTTACCGAAAACCAACTTTGAAACAAGACGCGTTAAAAGCGCTCATTTGAGCGCAGTGTATATAAAGGGCATATTAAGACTTCAAAGTGAATAAATGAAAATGTGAGGGAAAATACGAGGCTAGGGTGAAGAACTAGAAGTCTGCAAAAGTTTTGAAATTTACGAGCGGTACAGGAGACTTAATGATTTATGATGCAGGATTAAGGTGGGAAATGTTGTTTCAAAGATCTGTGAATTGAATAAATAAAAGATACATATATTGTGAAAGGTTTGAACCCAGGATCCATTTCATATGTAGGTTGAGTACGATCGTCCGGGTGAACGTAGTCCTGAATAGGACTGTTGTTGTTGACAGTGACTGGCGTTTTAATACCATCAACTGGCGTGATACAACTCATTTTAACTCAGAAGATGACTACCGCACAGGTTGTCGAAACGTCAGTCACTGTCAACAACAACAGTCCTATTCATACTCAACCTACTCAAAAGATACATTGTAAATTAGACTATATATATGCACAAAAGTAACTATGTACAACTGTATACAAGCGTTAGAACGTAAATTTTAAAATTACAAGTTGGCAACTAACACTTAATATAAAAGCTAAGACTGAGAAAATAAAGACACTATACAAAGTTATCAAGATCCTTATTGTAGTTCATGCAGGCTCCTTTAATGAATGAAACCTAGCCTGCTGCTTGTTGGTAAATGTTTGGAGCATTCTTTTAAATGTATCAATGTTCTGATATTTTCGAGCAGTCTTTTCTAAACAGTAAACAGTTCCCAATCAGCAACACCCCCCCCCCCCCCCCCCCAAGAGATTGTCTCTTCCTCGTTTATAAAACCAACCAAGATTTTGCCGGTGAACACGCTGTAATATGTCACAATCCATGATATTCTTAGGTAACCTTTCAATTATTTTGGCCGATTTTAGATGCAGTCCTTCAATTTCGACAAAAGTAGCAGGAGAAAACCTTCCCCACACTGATATGGAGAAAGTTACATGCGGAATTATAGTCTTGAAATATGTATCCTCCAAAAGTTTGGGTGAGCATTTTCTTAAGCATACTCGTTTGATTACCATATGATTTTGCATATTTTATGTACTTGATCTTTCCAAAGCAGTCTGTTATCAATGACTACGCCCAAATATTTGGTAGAATAAGTGTAAAGTGTTTCCACGTTGAACAGGAAGTAGGGGCTCAACAAAAATATTCCTCTACAAGATCATCACTTTGAAGAGTCAACCACCTACAGATCTCTGAAAAACAGCAGGTTTAGTTTCCGCATAACGTCATCAGTGCTATCACAAATGACAAAAGCTGTGGTGTCATCAGCATACAAATGTAATTCACCTTGCGATATTGATTTCGAAAAGTCATTAACATAAATTGAAAAGAGTCTAGGCCCCACAAGGGAACCTTGAGGAACCCCATGCTCAACTTGATGTAGATCTGATTTCTGCTGAAGACAAAAGAAAAAATACAAAAATGTCGCACCGCGTTAAGGGCAATATTTGAAAAGGAGAAAGTACCTAATCCGTTAAGTTCTGAACGTGAGGCAGTGTGTCTTCGTGGAACATTTTTATGTTATTACGCCGCAAAATCAAGAGAATTGGCAGATAGCAAGTCATGGAAACCCGCCAAAAACCCGTTCAAAAATTCCGTTGTCTGACCTAGTGATAAATCGCTGACGACTACTCGTCTCTTGTCTTTGAGGCGATCGAGATGCCCATTATATAGAAACCACTAATCGTCTCAGTCGTCCTTATAGTCTGAAATTTTTTTTAAAACGATTGAAGCGATCGGGGCATCCGGACGATCTATGATAGAGAAACCGGGCTTAATAATCGCGGTGATCCTGTAAATAAACGATAAAGGTGAGCCACTCGCTAATGTTAACTGTGAGGCAAGCTTTTTTCCTACGTAGCAAAGAAGGAGTTCAAGGTGTTTGCTTGATCTTTATCATCGTATTAACTAGTGTGTCATGCTCATTTCGCTCAGGACCAGTTCTTTCAGATCACTTCTCTTTTTTCAGGCCATTTGTTTCACAAGCTTCCAGAAATCACTGGATCCTTTTACCTTGTTGCCTAATCAATCTCACCAATACTCTGCTTCTGCTTTTGTCATGGCTCTAGTTAGTTCATTCTTCAAAGTCATATACATCTTTTCCTGTCTTCTTGATAACCCGGTTTTTGAAACTTGAGTAATAGCTTATACCTTTGATTTATGAGTTACGTATGGCTCCATTTTCATGCCCTGTCTTCTTCCCAGAAAAAATACCTTTTTATACTATACATATCCCTTACCGTAATTGGCACGCGGCTAGTGTTGAGCACTGTTAAATTGAGCTGCGTAAATCTACGTCAAGCTTAATAACTCACGTTTTCAAACGCCTGTTCAATTATTTACATCAATTTATATCAACGATTTTTTTCCCTACACGTATTGTGTACTTTTCTATTCGCAATCCTTGCACTATTTCTTATTTTAAAAGCCATTTCGATCTCAATCGACTCAATCGAAATTGCTGCTTCTGATAAATTGTAAATTAAAATAAATCCAAGTCCTTCAGTTGCAAAATCAACATGTTCGAAATAATGACGAGGTTGTCTCAAGATCCATTAAAATTGCCAAACTTTTCCGGCTGTGGAGAGTGGGTTAATCGTTTTGGGTATTTTTTAGACATTCTCGTGCGACATGATGTTTTTACAGCGTAAACAAAAAGACCTCATCTATTTGACTATTAGGATTTGAGACAGAATTATTCCTACTAACTTAAATCACACCAACATTACGTTAAGTCATATTCATGATTAAAATCGTCTCACTACCATATGATACATCAAAGCAAAAAAAAAGGAAATGAACGAAGACTTTAGAGCGAACATGATGACCTTTATAAATATTCTGCGTTGTATTTACTACTAACACTGAGATTTCCTACTGTCATCTGGGAGCCGGCAAAGTAATTGTGCAATAAAAACTTATATTGACTGCTGTCAAATTTCTTTCAAGCGTGCTCGGTAAAAGTGTACACTGAACTGACTGTTTGGAGAGCCTTCTTTTCCGGGTTTACATAAAAGTAAATATAGTGTCATTGTCCATTTTAAGTCCATTCGCAAGGAAACATGAAAGTCAATAACAAGAAAGAAAAACCGTAAAAACAATTATTGCAAACATAACAGTTACGTTTGAGAAAAAATATCCCAGAGTGTCTTTATACTGCGCCGACAGTATATCTTCGTAGGCTTGGAAAGCCACAATGTAAAGCCACAATGAGACATCGACAGCTTCACGCGAGTTCGACAGATGGTAATCACTGGAACAAAAGCAACTAGACGTATGTTTTATCACACAAAGCGGCTTAAGATAAGACTCTTCCACAATCTCCTTGAAACACGTAGCGTTCTTCTGTAGAATCAATCCGTACAACTGAAAAAGTGTCCTTTCAGTCTCGTTGTCTTTATAAAGGTATGAGAAATACGTTTTAAAATGTACTCTAAATGTACTCGTTTTTTACCTAATATAAGAATTAAATAAAAGTAATTCTACCATTAAGTTATAGTCGGTCTTTAGGTTCCTGGGAAGTTTACAGACTTTAGTTTTGTATTTAGGAATTCTCTTTTGTTGATCATGACACGCTTTGGTCTTTAAACGGAATTTTATTTTTGGACCGAAAAAACCTTTCTTCCTCTGTGATCACAAAGAATAATTACTGTAGATTCCAAACCATCATTGTTCATGCAAGATCTCGCAGCGATACCTTGAGCCTGAAAAGTTAGTTTAAAAAGTTAGTTAGTTGTAGTTGTATACGTTTCTTAAAAGAGGGAAAAATGAATGTTAACAAGGTGCAAAACGAAAGAGTTAACAAGAAGAGTATGAGTGAGTGCGAAGCAAAAAATATTAAAGAAAACTTTTACACGTACAGTGATTGGCATGGTATAGCATAGTTTAAAAGTAGCCAAAACTGTTCATGAGAAGAATGCAAACTGATCAGAGACTCTGGCATCGTAGGATTTCTTTTATTCTCTTTCAAAAGTGATAAACTTTAAAGTACATGACGTTACGAACCGAGTCAAATTTAGAAGAATTTGTACGGAGTCGTAAGAGCATAACTCGGATACCTAAGAGACAATTTACCCCGAAAAGCAAGTTTGGCAAGTAGACATCACGGTAGATGTTGTTTCTTCAGAGAATTCCCACTAATCCAATAGTTTCACAAATTTAATTTGAATTTATGACCCACACTTTAAGACTCTGTTCTACCACTTTATAAAGTCGACGTACGACGAAACTTCTTTTCTAAAGAAGTGCTTCATTTATTTTTTCCCAGAAATGTTCACCAACACAAGTTCTTGCCATCATAACCTGCCTTCAAAAACAGCTTCGATCGCCAAAGTAACAGCATACCTCCTCATCTTAGTGGTATCCACATTGGGTAATCTGCTGGTCATTCTTGTAGTGGTGCGAAATCAACGCTTACGATCAGCTGTCATCAATCAAATGATCGCCTCCATGGCAGTTGCTGACTTGCTGACGTCATTATTTAACATGACAGTTGAGATATGGATCTATTCAAAAGAAGCTACTGGTCACCAGGTTGTTTGGTTTGAGGGCGTCATGGGCGTTGTCCTTTGTAAGGTCATTGTTTTTGTTCAGGGCATCTCATTGGCTTGTTCTGTTTTAACACTTGCTGCAATAGCGGTAAATCGATTCTTCGCCGTGTTTTTCCCTCTTAAAATGGGATTTGGCAAATCAGCATCAACAGTGGTGATTTGTTTAATCTGGTTAGCCTCCTCCGCCACAGTATCCCCAATGTTGTACGCCATGAAAGTCATAAAAGTAGACGGAAACCTACAATGCGTAGAGCAGTGGACGCCAGTCTTTGACGGCGAGTCATCAAAGAAAACTTACACCCTTCTATTGCTAACGCTGCTATACGCCTCGCCTCTTGGTATAATAACAGTCCTGTACACAGCTGTTGTGAGGAAAGTCTGGAGAAGGCAAGTTCCTGGAAATATCACAAGCCCAAATAAACAGCTTGAGTTGGTCACCAAGAAGCGTGTTCTAAGAATGCTTATCACAGTTGTGATAGTTTTCGGGCTCTGCTGGTTTCCCTATTACACTTATCTTATTCTTACTTTCGTTGTTTATGGTCCAGAAAATTGCAGTCCCCCTACAAGCGTGGTGTTCGTGGGCCTCTTTCTTGGTCATGCAAATTCTGCGATCAATCCGTGTATCTACGCGATTTTTAACAAAGAGTATCGTAGCAGTCTCATGGCGGTAAATCGAGCATGCTTACCATCGTTACCCGGAAGTCGTGTCCCAAGAACTCTCAATCAAGGCCTGGTAAAACTTACACAGCTAGGTACAGGTAATTTGACAATTCGAGAACAAGCAAACTCTCTCGCAGACTAAAGAAACTTCGACGCGACAAATGTTTCAAAGGGATTTACTCATTTTTTTTTTGTAAATGTGACCAGGCAAGCATCTATCTAAGTTGCTCAAATTGTCTGCATCAACAAATATCAAAATCATATAATATATAATTATTATATAACAACAGTAATATAAATGAACAAGTTAAGAATATAATAAAATATATAAAATTCTTATAGTGTAGAGTTGCAAAAAAAGATATATAACTTCCAAAACCATAAACCATGTTAAAATAACGAGGAAGTTAAGGTAATACAAAATCACAGATGGTTAAATACATCAAGCTGCGTTTTAACAATTTGATTCCTATAATCAAACCTTAAAAAGAACTTTTAATCTCTTTCTCATCTATTTCACTCTAAAACTTAATGCATACCAACTCGACCATAAAGAAAGTCAAAGGTGAGAGAAAAAGATTTGAATACTAAATTTTGCTAGGTAATCCAAGGGGGCATTTGTGGGCGAATTTTTTTCTTGCCGGCTGATCTTGCGAAAGAGGCAAGAAATGAAGTTCTCTCAAACTGAATAGAACTGGGCACGAGTTAAAATTAGCCGGTATTAGTTTTTACGCGCTCGTCACGTGATTCAGTTTTCGTTTCTTGCCAAACAGTGCAACAGCGTTTTCCCGACTCTCCTATCCTTCTACCAGTACAGAAAAAAAAAAAAAAAAAAAAACACAAACAACAATAAAAGGTGTGAATTGTTTGACAGTAGTGTATCAGTTTCAGGAAGGGTTTTTGTCTTTTTGTCTTTTGTTTGTTGTAAAATTTTTGTAACGGTTGTGATTAAAGTGCTCTCGCTTTGTTTTGTGGCAGACAAATGGCATTCAGTGTGTGCTGAACAGGCTATATTTGAAAATAATTGGATAAATATAAAAGAATCCCAGGAAATTTTTTTAGTGAAAGTACAGCGCAATATTTAACCTCATGAACTTTCTCTTTTGTTTGACTGTCAGCTTGAAATGCAAATAGCAAACTGAGCGAAATGACGTTACGGGTTCCTTTTTTCCACGGTTCGATCAGTTAACCACGACTGATGATACTTATAGTTTTTCAAAAGTAAAAGGAATAATCTTTACCGTAGGTCCCTGCATGATCTGATTATCATTCCGAAAGTTAATTTTTCTAGTCTTTCTATATTCTAGAATAATATATTAAATTTCAGTGGCCTTTACAAAACCGATAAGCAAATATTGATCAAAGGAAGACTTTTTTCTTACTCGATACGCGTTCTATCTTAACCTTTCCATATGAAATGTATTTCTATTTTAATTTAATTTTTAGCACAACCTAAACTCCTCTTTGTAAGAAAGTACTAGTCACGAGTTGTGCCTTGTTGCTTGTTCTGGGGAGCCTTCCTCCGCATGTATAAGTATAGCTAACTGCTAAAGTGCGGTCAGATTAGCTCGCCTACAGCATCAAAGGTCCCGGTATACCAAACTAGGCAAATATCATCAATGTTCAATCTTTTGCAATAATACTGTAATCGCGCTTCACAAAGACGATTTTACTAAACTGATATAAATTTGATTAAAAGACTCTTTGCAATGATGCTCAAATAGCTTGTAACATTCAAGGCAGGCTTAAAACATTATTTTGCACTCTAACATCATTTTGTTTCCTCTTCCCTGAAAGGGTTTCTGTTTTTTTTTGTTTCTTAGAGATTTGATTTTGTTTTTGTTTTCTGTTTTTGTCACAGTCACCCGCTTTCAAATGCTCTCAGAGTTTACTCTTCACCTGACCATTGCTACAATCAATAAGAAAACAACAAAATAAAGGAAAAAAAAACAACCCGAGTTTTGAATTAAATCCAGGATCTGAATAAGTTTTAATTTATTACTATTTAAACGGACACATCGTTTAGCACTTTAATTTCTTCAAATCAGCTTATTTACATTCACAGGGCATAACTGTAATGACATATTCATTCGGAAAATGTTTTACTTGATATGTCAGTGTTTTTCTTTAAAGTACAATATAATTACACCTGTCACCCTGATGTCTTGTTACTGGCTGTTTTTCCGGACATGACCGCCTTAATCGTCCGGCACTCGATACAGTCTTCACTTATCTTATTCTGTCGTACTTAAATCCCTCCATGTATGCCAGCAAAAGAAACATAACATTTTTTTAACATGCTGTTTAAAAAACCTACTTTTGCTCATTTGAGTTGTCTGAAAGTGCAAATGTTTTAATACAAAGTACGGTGCTATTACTTTCATCATTTAAAATTCTACATTATCAACATCGCCACTTTTACCGACAATTTCTCAGCGCACCCTGTCATCAAGAAATTGAACTGATCTTACAAAAGAAACTGTGATTTTACTCCATATCAGTTTGTTCAGTTTTAAGAAGGTCTACCACGTGCACAAGAGGTAAGAATCAAAATCCTGCTTTTCTTTAATTGCCCTTAGTAAAAAAGTTAAATTCATGATGCTTGAGATGCTTATTTTAGGCAGATGAGACGTTTCCTAAACGTTTCAGTATCTCAGTTTTTCTCTCTTTCTTCTTTTTTTAAATTTTTTTTGGCATCTCAGTTCATCATTCGGATAATGTCAGCTCCTCTTTTTATTAGTTCCTTAGACATCGAATAGTCCTTACGTTACCTCGCTTCTAAAAAATATAGGCAAATATTTCTTAATGTTAATTTCAAGAATCCAAACGGCCGGCTAAATGTGTTAACTGACTTAACTGACTTTGTAAATCAGTCGCATCAGAGGGCAGCCAAGACACATCAAGCGCAGACATAAAACTAACCCTCCTTTGCAGTTGAAAATTCCCCTTCGATATATTTCTGGTTATGTCGATATAGATTTGTTATCTAGGTCAGATAGAAACGAAAATTTTATTAAACATTATTGCTTTTCCAGATCGAATTATTACAACATTATTACGGCATATGAAGTTAAACGCCAACTTTAATTTCTGTGCACCCTATTTATGTCTGAATGAAACTAAGAATAATTACAATATAACTGCATTTAAAATACACGCCTGCATCTTGGCCTTTTCAGAAAATAGAAGATGAGATTCAGGGGTGATGGTTGTTTAATTTGCCTTTTTATGAATACGAAGCATCAAAATACAATTTTAACTGTTGAACATTTTAATTTGTACCTCCAAAAGGACTTCACTTAGTTTCAAATTTAAGGAGATTTCCTAATACCAAATACAGATCATTCATACTAAAAACGCACATAATTTTGAGCTGTCAATCTTGAATGCATATAACGATGTGTGTTTCGAGAAAAATACATATTCCAAAAATCTCGTCAAACTTACTTTACGTTTTAAGTGTTCGTTCAATATTCTATTCGTAAAAACAAATATCGATAATTGCTTTTTATCGTTCATAAGACAGCTGATCGGAAAATAATCATCGGCAGAAAAGGATTCGTGAACGTATAGTAATTATGTCATGTTATGTATGCTTGTCTTTTTATTTTTTTTGTCCTGCTTTAGGAACATATAAGTAAAATATGGCTTTCAACGTCACCTTGAACATAAGCTATTCATCAAGCTGCCCACAGCCTCACTCGACCGACATCGGGGCCACCTGTCAACTCATAGCATACAGCATCATTTTGATTGTTTCCATATTTGGCAATAGCATTCTTATCGGTGCTATATCAAGTAATAGCGCTGGTACTCAATCCGTCATGAACTACTACATCGTCAATATGGCAGCTGCTGACCTCCTGACAACCGTGTTCGACATGGGAATACAGATCTGCCACTATGCTCTGATGGTCATGAACAGACCATTTGAATGGTTGGATGGGCTAAAGGGCGTATTTCTTTGCAAGTTTATCGTTTTTATTCAGGGCGCAGCTATCGCATGTTCTGTGTTCACATTGGTGGCCATTGCGATGAACCGATTTCTTGCCGTTGTGTTTCCATTTCGTCAAAGCCGACAAAACAGAACAGTAATTATCGCAATTTCTCTAATCTGGATGTCTTCGTTCGCTATTGCATCGCCTATGCTCCACGCCATGCATGTGCAGAATGTGGACGGCATTTTGTTTTGTCTGGAGAACTGGGGACCACTTTTTGACAACAGTTCTTCCCCAGGGAATTACACCTTGGCGCTGTTCTGCTTACTCTTCATTGGTCCACTGGCGGTAATAGCGACCTTTTATTTAATCATTGTTTTTAAAGTCTGGTTACGCCCCGTTCCAGGTCACGTGACCGCTCCTAACCAATTACACAAAATCGAAACAAGGAAGAAAATTCTCAAGATTTGCATTACCGTTGTGCTCGTCTTTGCACTTTGTTGGCTTCCGTTTTACATATATCTTATTCTTTATTTTATTGTTCATCAAGATAGGAATAGTTGTGGACCCCCTGAATATGTAGCTTTTCTTGGATTGTTTTTTGGCCATGCAAACAGTGCCATAAACCCTTTTATTTACATCATGTATAACAGTGACTACAAAAAAGGTATAAAGAGGGTTCTAAAGCGACTTCGATGTTCCTGTAGATATAACAGAGTGCGCATGCGCAGTGGCCGAAAAACCTTACAGAGCTTCCCACCTCTCCGAAGCTTTAAGGAACTTGAAATGACCACGCTATAGTTGTCTCTCAATGGAAGACATAAGAGCCAGCGCATGGCTTGTAAACATATGGTCGACATGGAACCCCTACAGAATGACTGGGAGTCTCCGTTTAACTAACTGTAGATACATATTGTACACATAATTTAATTTGCTAGTAAATTGGAAATGGGTTGGCTGATCTGAAGTATTAAGACCTAAAGTGCAAACATGAAATCTAGCAAAAACAAAGCACAACAAGGCAAAGAAAGAAGATGTTTTCAAAATGGATTGGAATTCTCCTAAAAAGCGCTTCTGAATCCTTTCTCACTTTTACGCTGGTACTAACCCCCCCCCCCCCCCCCCCCCCTTCACAAGTATAGATCTAATATCGGGATGTATTATAAATGATACGTAAGTCATAATCATGTTATAATGTTAACCATATTTTTTGGCGGAAATATTGAAAGCAAGCCAATCATCCCTTCAAGTGACTATACTACCTCAACCATCAGTACTTTAGAGGCGGATCCAGCGTTAAGAACAAACCAATCAGTTAATTTACGCGGTTTATGCAACTCTGCATTCAAAAGTTGAAAAAGTGCCTTAAGGGGCTAAGTTACAGTATTCTGGTTGATTATGCCTTTTTCTGTTCATTGAAATTAGAGAAATAAAAGCCTTTTTGTCGTTGAAATCAGCGCCACATACATAACACTAGACGTCTACTAGATGATTCCTCTGACACTTTGATATAAGAGTTGATACAAACATGATATGAGAAGCGGGCCCGGCTGTTTTCATGCAAATTGTTTTCATTAATCTTTTTCAGTTTCACCTGGCTCCTTTTGGACTTTTCTGTACTTACATTTTTCGAAAGTTCAAAGCAGATTATAATATTGTGAAAGGTTTGAACCCAGGGGCCATTTCAAAAGTAGGCTGAGTTTGATCGTCCGGGTGAACGTAGTCCTGAATAGGACTGTTGTTGTTGACAGTGACTGACGTTTCGACAACGTAACCTGTGCGGTAGTCATCTTCAAAGTCAAAGCGAGTTGTATCACGTCAGTTGATGGTATTATACTCTGGTTATTGATCTGATTGGTCAATTACGTCGCGATGTTATTGGTCGTCTGTCAGTTAAGCCGTGATGTTATTGGCTATGAAGACTCGTAATCAGTAATTGGTGAGTTTCGATCCGTCTATTGTCACAATTAAACAGTCGTCTATTGTTAGTCAAATTGTCATTCTCTCGTAGTTAGTTTTGCTTGATCTACGAGAGAATGACAATTTGACGAATAATTTGACTAACAATAGACGACTGTTTAACTCTCATTCAAGTCTTTATATACTACATCAAGAGACTCGATTCAACTGTCGATTCAGTCAATTTGTACCTGCCAGTTGGTAGGCCATTGCAAATTTTATTAAATTTTCTGCAGTGAGTAATTTGATGTTGTCGCACTTATTTCAAGTTGTCCTACCAGAGTTCTAAACGTCTCTTTGAGAACTCAGACTAGCACCCGCAAGCCTTGTTACAATCTTCCAGATTCTCTTTCTTTCGATCGGACTCTTTCCAACACCTTTGGAAACAGTTGTCGTCGCAGTCTATTAAAAATCCAGCCGGATCCTCCAGACGCTTTGAATCTCTTACTGGAAATCAAAACCGATCAATTAGTACGTGCTCTTAGTGAGCCTAAAGGGGCTTTGTCCCTTGGGAATTGCTGTTTATAGGTCAATTCTGTGCTGAAGTAATTACTCATGGACAAAATACCTTTGTAGAGTTAAGAAAAAGATATGAGACAAGTTTTGTTACGGAACATTTACCATAAGTAAGTGTAAACCTTTTGGAGGATTTTGCAGGCATAGTACTGCAACTTGAAAAAGTTGTCCGGCCAATTTTTTCAAGTTTCAGTCTACTTCTATCCTTGTATATCCGTTTCAACAGGCGACAGTAAACAGTTTCAATGCCTAAATATATACTTGAATAACCCAACTGGACCATTATTTTTGGAATTCAATTAATATTTTAAAATTAAATATTTTAAAAATTTTTTCAATTAATTGCTTGACATAGCACCTGCGGACAAATTTTTTGAACGTAACGGACAAAACCTTGCACGGACCCGCCTTTCGTTTACACAAGGACCCAGGGAATCCTACATGCCCAAATATTTGAACAGAAAGGTGTGCAAGTTTTTGACCTGATCAAAAGTAGGTCAAAACTTTTGACCAGTGCGGTTCCACTTTTACATCGACACGACATTGTGCAAGTTAAGCCCTTTTACGAACTCTTGTAAACAGTACTAACTGTTTTAACAGAATTTGCACGTGATGTGAAGTATACATGAAATAATTCATTTTTGAAGTGCTGTTGTAGATGAAGGTGAAGAATGATGATCGCAGTAAATTTTCCAATTGAAGCAATTGGAAAGAAGAAGCCTGGAAAAAAACAGAGCTCATAGCTTAGTTAGTTGGTAGAGCAACTCACCGGTAACGAGGAGATCACGGGTTCGAATCCCGTTGAAGCCCTGATTTTTTTCAGGCTTCTTCTTTCCAATTGCTTCAATTGGAAAATTTACTGCGATGATCATTCTTCACTTTCAATTTGCACTGTTCTGTAAGAAAATCGTCCGTTCAAAAATTTGTCCCTGGACCCGTGTAAACGAGGTCTATAATTAGCCCTCTTTGCCTTAATTGTATCTGCCATTTGCTATCTTTTTAAAAAGCCAAAATGTGTTTGGCACCAATCAAATTCCAAATAAAATGTAGTTTTGTCATTTGTCTATCTTCAGGGGCATTGAAACTGTTTTCTGCTATCTATTGCAACGGATGGCAAGCATGGAAATGGATTGGAACTTAAATAAGTTGGGCTCAAGTCCTTATTCTTTTGTAAAAATCAGCAAAAACTGAATTATTAGTCAATTTTTGCTTCACGTATACGTCAAACGGCAAACGCTAATTTTTATCACGTGACAAGGTTCTCCTTTAAAATTGTCGTTTACTGAATAAATTGATAGTTTCAAGCAAATTTTTATCCATAACAATTGTTTTGAGCTGTTGTTATCTGGTCATTTAACTGTTTATCTGTTTATTAATTATGGCAAATTTTACAGAAAGCAATATCCACTGCCCGCAGTTAGCAGATTAGCTAGTCGAGGCGAACAGTGGTTACCCATATGTAATATATATACAAATAGATCACATGAAAGACTAGAGAAAAAGAGTAAAAAATGTCAAATAAATAAACAAATAAATTCAATTTAATTAAGTTTACAATCATGTACATTGCAAATATAAGAAGCCGAGTTTTCAGGAAATTTTTGTTGTTAAGTCGGGTAAATCAATATAATCATTTTCTCCTGAAAGTATTCGGAGTAAAGTGTCGTGGACATTGATTTTAAAGTTATTTTTGGACATTTGACGCATTTCACACGGTAAACTATTCCAGATTTTTACACCATATCTTGAAAAAGACTTAGTTTGTTTGTCTAACCTTGAGTGTTTAACATAATAGTCACCTCTTGAAGATGATCTTGTATTATATGAATGAATGTTAGATTGAGAAGCAAATAAGTTAGATATCTATCTTGAAAAATTTTCAACTTGAATGAGACGTTTGCCTAGCCTGACAAAATAACCGACATTTGGCGACGCTACCACTGGTTTCCCTGCCAAATGACGTCTGAGAAACGAGCGCAGAAATTCCATTCCGATGACGCTTCACCATGCACCCAGAAGTGATGGGTAGTGCCTGATTGGTCGTGCCGCGTGGGAAATTTGATTAAACCAATCAGATGCACTAGTAGTGACGCGTCATCAGCATGGAATTTCTGTGCTCGTTTCTCAGACGTCATTTGGCGGGGAAACTAGTGGCTGTCGGCTGTTTACTCAGGCTAACGTTTGCCGTTTGCCGTTTGCCGTATACGTGAAGTTCTCTAATATGGTCAGATCTCCTTTATGAAATTTGTTTATAATAATATCTTCTTCATATTTCCTCAGGAGCATTTTGTGCATGGATGGATGCAATAAGCGTTGATTTCAGCACCGAATTGACCTAAAACATCAATATCCTAGTAGCCCCATCAAAGAACTTAAACCTTGAAACAAAGTAATAAGGGGATATTACCATGAAGACAAAAGAATAATTGAAATACGGTGATGCCGGGGATATCTGACGTCATTCAAAATGGCTGCCATCTAGCTTAAGGTGTACAAATAAACTGAGTTTTGTGCCAGATAATTAGCGTTGCATATACTTGCAGGTGCAGTTTTGAAATTTTTGAAACAGTTGAGCCCTTTGCCGTAGTGCCAGCCCTGCATTCAGTTTTTTTTTCACTTTTTTATTGCTTTTGGCACTGTTTTACACGATTTTAAGGCAACACGTTACAGAGCAGCCAAAAAACACCTGCATTTTTAATTTGCCAAAGAAAATGGCCCTAGCTCATATAATTCTGACATATGTCTCGTAGCCATATTAACCAACTGTCCCCCGAGGTTCACCAAATAGAACCTTCCACGGTTTTAGAGTTTTGATTGGGACAAGTTGGGGAATATCTACTGTTACTGCTAGAATAACCGTTTTCAAATTAGTGAACTTTGCAAGCTTGACAGTACTACAAGATATACCTTCGCAAAGGCGCGGAATGGTCGTATGGTGGGGGTGGGGGCTACAAACGTCTGTAAGATTTCGCGACTTTGCGGAGCTGTATTCGTCTTCGTCAAGCAATTTAAGAAATTGCTCTCGAAATCGGCAACTTTACTAATTTTAGACTCCTCTTTACAACGTTGTCGATCGATTTTGCCAAATGGGATGTAAAAAATTGAAAAAACATAGAAGGGGCCTATTGTCCCTGAAATTGTAGCTGCTAAAAAGAGGGCTATGTATAAAAGCGTTTTGAAATAAGCCTGTAAAAACTATAAGGGAGTGGGTGTCCCCACCAACCTCTCATCCCCCGTACCTCTTGATACAGCTAAGGTTAGCCCACTTCTCAGATCCACTTACCATTATGGGTACGACTTCTTAAAAAGTCACGCGAACGGAAATTACGTGACATAACACGGCGCGATGTCACTGTCACAATCAGCAGGGCCAACAGGAAAGCAAGGTAAACAGACTTCATTATTTATAGCCGGCAAGGTTTACACTGGAAAAATAACATGCGAACATACGATAAAGTAAGTGGTTAGCAAAATAAAATGCACATAATTTATGATGCTCGTAAATTCAAGAAAGACGTGGTTCACAGTGTGGGCCATTTTTTAACGACGTCTTCACCTTTTCTTCTTCTTCTTTTTTTTTTTTTTCGTTTCTACAACTTATTTGTCACGATCCACTACACTAACTATCTAGCCTGCAAACACGAAACAACGAAATTGCTCCCAAAGTGTTCCCGCCAAAAATAAAATCATGCTCATAAAATCAGACACGCAAAACGCGAGGAAAACTACACCTTTTAATAAAAGTGATCACTAATGTCAAATTTTTTATCGCATTTTGATTTTATTTTAGTTTCGATTGACTTTTTTTTCTGCAAATCGTATTACTCCTCGGAAATACATTAACTAATGTAACTTAACAGTAACCAAAGAAAACGTTCGCGCCAGTAACACCAAATTGATTTCCTTATCAGTCTGAGCTTTTTGATCTTCTTTTTTTTCATTGAAGTCTTGTGGATATATAGTCAAATCAGTCTGAATTAAAAAATTACACCAGGCACTTATTGAAAATGACTCGAATTTGGGTTCGTTGGCTTAGGTTTCTGTTGGCTCCAAGAAATGCTGCTATTTTAGAGCGCGCAAGAGCGAAAGTTTTCAAAATAAGATGGAAAATTTAGATATCTTTCTAAACTCAAGAAAGTAAATTTGGTACAAATATATAGGCTATTCTGGCTTCGCAATATCAAAATATAATTTGACACAAACGAAAGAACGCATTCAACTTGCAAGTTCATACAGTTGAATTGGGTCTTACCTTCTGGTGAATGTCGTCTCTTGTAAAGCCAGGCTCATCAATGATATCTTGGAATGTTTCACGAGTTAATATGGTCTCATTGATGACAGCACGATTGACAGTTCTTTCTGACGCACTGTTTCTTTTTGACAATAGACTCTTTCATTGAAAAGATAATCACACTCTGATACTTTGGAAAGATTAGCCAATCATAAAAACAATTAATCAAAACAGTTACCCTCCTCTTGATCAATTGTTCAGTAGGCTGTAATAATAAAGATCAGCAAAGCGAGACTTAAACGCGCGACGCAAAGAAATTTTAATGTTATTTTTTCGGCCAAGAGTAATTATGACAATTATGGTCTTTTCGCGCGTGAATAAGTTGAATTCATTAAACTACAGTCAACGAACTGTGCAGTTAACGAAGTTTTTGAGTTTACTGAAAGGAAGAGTCGTGTTAAGCACGCGTCATAAGTTGGAATTAAAAAAAGCAACTACATATATATATATATATATATTCCTTTCCCCTTCTTTGTGCCCCCGATCCTTATTACCAATTGCGTTCATTGCTAGAATGCATTCAAATTGTGTTCAGAAATCCATCAAATATGAATAGTGCGTTTGGTAAATATAACGTGCGCGATTTACAGCCCTCACCGTCATCAAAACAAATTCGCCATAAGTTATGATAAACAAACGTGGCAAAGGATAAATTCAACGTACAATTTTCTTTAAATTTTTACCTAACGTACTATGTGCCAACTTCTTCGGCCTGAAGTTAAAATAAATTCTAAATATTATGCCAAAATCGATAAAGCACGAAAAAATGTTTTAAGGTTAGTCCTCTCTTCAAAACTTGACAGATGAATAGTGAAAAAGATACTCCTTTCTTCTAATATCACCACGAAATCAGAAAAGAATACATATTTTTATAATTTTTTTTCTTAAATCTAGATAATAAACGTGCTTGTAAATTAAGTTCCAATCAATAAAATGCAGAGATTACTTGTAAAAGTTAAATCATTTATTAATTAACTCATGCATTAAAGAACTGTTTCCGCCAAACAAGTTCATAAATATGACTTTAAATTATTTGTTACACATTTTACATGAATATTCGATGCATGACACGCGTCGAGTATTGTTGATTATACTTGAAAAAGTCAAATTCTTCGTGCCACTAGGCTAAGACAAATTGTAACTGATTTAGTACTGAGTGCGTATACATTATTTTCGAGTAAACGTTCATTTGATGAAGTATTCAAAACCATGTAAATCGATGGATCAATGTAATGATCAATATTTGAACGTGCGAGTATAAGAAATAAATCCCGCAGAGAAGTGTACCTCCGCCACAATACAGCGCATTAAAATTCTTCGCGCCAATATTCTATCTACACTGAGTAACCGACAACGGATTCTGTAGCCGTCCATACGTGTCCGATTTGTTTGAATACAGAACTTTTTATTGCGCTTCGAAAAAGATCTGCGTCTATACGTTGCAGTTTTTTTATAAGCATTTTTCCCCACCCTAAAGAAAAAGCGATCTCATGATGCTTTAAAAAACGGTACCATCTTTGACAGGAGCATGCGCATTCCTAGGTATCTGAGACCGTGACGTAATCGTTTTCAAAAAACTCCGTTTTCGTGAGCGCGGGCTGATTTCCCGAACAGCGGCTGGTAATCGAGCACAGCAAAACGGCGTTTCCAAAAATCTCCATTCTTGAGAGCGGTTTTGAAAAGATACGTTTTCGTTGGCCGTATTCACCGGATACGTGTAGGTTGTCAAGGCCAAAGAGGAGAAAAAATCTCCGTTTTCAAACAAAAACGGACGCGTAAGAATATAATGTATAATTATCGGAATCAACAGTTGTAAAATAAAGTGTTGACAGGCTAAACATGACTCATAACCTCGTGGAAGTGTAAAGTTACCTTTTTCCTTCTCTTCTTTCCTTTCGCTGAGGTTATACAGTGCTCGGAGTATTCTAAAAACTAACTAAATCTTACTTTTGCCTCTTTGAGTCTAACATCTATTAGAGTTCATAAAGCCTTCCTTGTTTTTCATGCATATCGTGTAATTATCGGGTTACCCTGCGGTCAAGGTCAGATTTCCAGAATTTGGAAAGTACAATGTGATTGGCTAAGCTTGGGAAAGGAAGGTTGTTCTCGGCTGAGCAGACGTTTCTGTGAAGGGACAAAATACGAGCTCCTCTAAAAACGCCTGCGTCGGAGGTTAAACTAGTTCATAATTATTAAATTAATAATATGCAGCTTAATTTATTTACACATTGACACTGTGGAAGAGATTTTACAATGAAGTAAATTCTTTTTCATGAGCATAAATTGTTTCGACATAGTGATATGTTCCTATATGCTTAAGCTACCAATTCGCTCTTTGGCAAAAGCTTAAGTTCTGAATACCTATGCACTTAAATTGAAAAATGCCTGAAATTTGTTTACAGCTGAGTTAAACTCTTCTCCAGTCTCCTTGGCCTTTTTTTTTAATTGTTTATAGCGCAATAAATACAGCCTATCCTATTCGAACATGAGCAGAAGCCTAAACTATTCACAGTGATTTTAAACGAATCTGCACATTGATTTTTACTTACATTTTTACAGGAACTTTATTTTTTTTTAATTTTATTATCTTATATTATTTA
The DNA here is from genome assembly GCF_958299795.1 of Porites lutea. NCBI lineage: Eukaryota > Metazoa > Cnidaria > Anthozoa > Scleractinia > Poritidae > Porites > Porites lutea. Next base: position 1,450,404 of record NC_133204.1, read on the forward strand.
TTATCTTTATATTTTTCCTGTACTGATTCTAATGAGGCTTTTCTACCAGCAGGGAAATCTTAGCGAAATCGCTACAAAATCTAGTACAGAATAAAATAATTAGAAAGATTTTCTCTGGACGTACAAGCGGCTTGCAATTGTGCCATAAGAGACATTATTTTTTTTCCAATTTTCCAGGCCAAAGCTATGAACTTCAATCCATTAAGTTTCATGAAATCTTGGTACCTTGATAGATTGAGTCTCCCACGACTTGCAACGTTAACATATTAGATATTATAATTATTTATTATCAGCGTGCTTAAAAGTATTAATTATCAATATCTTGCTAAAAATACTGCACCGAATATTTCACAATTGCAATTGGACATACCAGTCTTGTTATGTATTCAGCAGTTTTCCTTTTTGCAAAAAGAAAAACCCAAAATCTTTCTGCAGATTATTGATAGATAGATAAGCTGAATTTAACAAATACGACAGCCTATCAGAATGCAGAATTTGCAAAAGGATAGACCTTTTCACCTTTGTTTTTCAACTTTTGACATGGACAAGTTAGGGAAAATCGATCAACACCAATAAAAAAAGCGTCTTAATATTAATAAAATTCCCAAATTTGAAAGTGATACGTCTTAAGCGAGCGAAGTTGTTGCTCCGCAAATTTGTGAAAAATTAAAGACGTTTGTATAGTTGGGACACATGTTTATGCCCCCCACCATACTAGCGTCTGTAAAATATCGTGACTTTGAGAAGCTCTATCTTAGTTAGTTTTCAACAATTTCAAACAGCTTTCAAACTAAGCAATTTTACAAACCTTAAGTCGCTCTTTTCAGTGCTGCCGACGAATTTCCCCAAGTTGTCCGTGGCAAAAGTTGAAAAAACACGTGAAAAGTTCTATATCAATGGAAATTTCCCTTTTTTGTCTGTCGTAGCGTTATTCCTCACCGTGCCCACACACAGGGAAAAAGGACTGAAACCCTTTACTTATAATTATATGTTATCTATCCTTTTGAAACTCCCCATGCCCAGGCCACTTTGGCGACCACTGTTGGTTAACTCGGTGATGTCCATGGATTGGCTGTGTAGACGGGAAAGATCGACCTTCCGACAAGGCACGCAGTCAAATAATGCCTTGCAAGCCTTTCGATAATCTTGACTGAACATGATATAAATAAACGGGTTTATAGCGCAGTTCAAGTAGGCGAGGAAGTTCCCCATAAAGCGAAGAGTTGGAGTTCGGAAGCAAGGCAGACTGTCGAACGTAGAAATCAACATGATCAATCTGGAAGGAAGCCACAGTAATGCGAATGTTAGAACTGCTACGATGAGCATCTTAAACACGTTCTTTTTTGCTTTCATTTCGAGCTGTTGATTGGCTGTCGTCGTTTGCCCCGGGATTTTGCGCATCCATATCTTGTAGATTATAGCGCTGTAAAAGACGATTATTTCTAACAAAGGAAGGGCGTAAAACAATATGACATCTGCAGCGGAGTATACGGTATTGTAGATTATTGGAATATCTGGCTCCCAGAATTCAAGACAGTACCAACTGCCATGGAACTCATAGATTCTATTCACATAGAGTAAGATGGTGCCTGGAAGAGCTGGGACAAACCATGTTGCAACGATTAACCAAATTGCTTTCCGAGAGTTGATTGCCCTTCTCAGAGGAAAAAATATGGCGATGAATCTATCTGCTGCGATCACAGCAAGGGTGAGAATGGCTGCATTAAGCGTGCAGCCGTTCAGAAATACGTGAAGCTTGCAGATAATTGTACCAGCTAAGCCTGAAATAATGGTAAAATAATCATAAATTCGAAATTGCCCTCTAATTGAAAGCTTTTTGTTGACTATAAAATAGTTTAAAAACCATTAGATATGCCAAATAACTTTTTACAACAACAGAACGATTTTTCGAGGGGTGATCTATTGAACAGATATATTCCATGTTGCTGTGCGTGTCATGGGGACCTTACAATCCGACAACGGCAACGTCCATGAAAAGTTCACTGAAAAATAGCCTCCGCATCCTTTCAAACCATTTCGCGATTATCCCAATTCGCTCAGTCAAAGATATACTGTATACCGGGTTTTTGTTTCGTTTGTTTTCTTTTTTTGTAAGTATGTAATTGTGTGTTAGTCTGCGTTGTATAATGTTTAGTTTTCGTTTCCGTTTTTTGTATTTTTCCTTACGTGTTCCGTGTTCATAAGTCAGAATGTAAAAAAATGTAAAACATAACAAAACAAAAAATTCGTTAAAATACAAAAAAAAAAAATTCGCCCAGTTACTTGAAAGAAGCTGAAGCTGGCGCTGAAGAGAGGGGGCCGCACCCGAGTTCAGACAGAGATGTTAGAATTTATCGCCTTTCCTTTCCTGCCCTCGAAAAAACTTAAAACTTGGTCATTTCACGTCGTAGTCGCACAAGGGTAGCAAAGAAATGTACAAACGAGCGTGATGCACGTGCAGAGTTGTTGTTTTGCTAACTAAACCGGTTGCTTTTTGACGTTGCCGTCACCGTCGCCGTAATCGATCACAGATGACGTAAAACGTGATAAAACAACGAAGTGGCACACGAGCTTCAGGCGAGTGTGTCACTCAGTCTGATGTTTTTACCACATTCTGACGTTTCCGTGATCTATTACTGAACAGACCCACAGCAACATGAAATCTATTTGTTTCACACAGTGAGAAGAAAAAAACTACATATTTGCCTCCTACCGCTTGATTAGTTGTTCGAGGATTTCAGTTTAGATCAGTTTAGGTATTTTTTAAGCTACAAACGTTTAACTTTTCATCTCTGCTTCGTTAGTCTCCTCTTTATCTTACTTGTATAGAGTTTCTCCGAAAAGTTATTCAACGTCCTCACTTGCTAAAAGCAAAAAATTCACGAAAAACATTTTCCGCAAACTGCGAGTCTCTCGTAGCGATGACATACGATGGCAACTGCTGTGAAGATTTCCTCCTGTTTATACGTCTTGTCACAATTTTGTCAACGAGGGACCAGTATATTTGTTAACCGTTCAGTTAAGTCCAAAGAGTGACAAACAACTACTTTCTTTTACCACTATCAATATATCATCAAGAGAAAAGGTTGTAAAAATAAATAAAAATGACGCCAAAGGAGAAATACTTTGCTCTGTTATCAAATTCTTACTATCAGCTAATTCTTTAAAGTAATGTACGAAGACTAGTGTGGAGAATTTGTATCTGCATATTAGGGCTTAAGGATTAAATAGACCATGGAAAATTGCTGTCGATTTTGTAAGTACCTACCACTGATCCCATAACCGATATGAGGGGAAATTCTTCCTACGACGTATGGTACAACGTTCATTAGCATGATCATTAGGTTGGCCAAACAAAGGTTGACAATAAAGTAATTGGTGGGACTGCGCATGCGTCGATTTTTCTTTACAATGCTTATGATGACTGTATTTCCAAAGCTGGAGAAAAGAATAATCAGCAGGTAAGAAGTCACCTGCAGCCATATTTCCGTGTCGTTGAAGAATCGGAAGTTACATCTGGACCCGGTTCGAACTGCTGCAGAAGGCGTGAATGAAGAGTTGTTCGCCATTGGGTCGTGCCTGTCTGAAACTCGTTATGGCTGCACAATTAGAGAGATTGATCTTTGTTTGGCTGACAGTTAAATCTGAAAAAAAAATAAACAAATAAAACAAAGCAGTTATCCTTTCTTTAATTTGGGGGTAATGTGTACACGTAGACTAAGTGTTGATTTTGGCATCGCAGTCCAAATGTACTTATAGTCTATAAGACTTTGGTTGTTTATCGAGTTACCATGTCAAAACGTTTCCGTAAAACCCGGTTGAAAAGTAAATGGAACACGACTTCTCGGGTCGTTCCAGCGGAAAATTTCCGGGAGCAACGAAACAACTGAAAAGGTAGCCTGATTCACCCGATAACTGACATCTATAGATAATTAGGAAGACCTTATAAGCATCGCCTACTTGCGGCAAATACAAAATTTACCTTGGTTGTGTTATTTGAAATACCCCTTCTTTAAAGAGATGTTAGCATTGAAAATAGGGAAAAGAAGCAGTTCTATCGATTTTGGCGAAAATCTTGCGCAGATTAGTATATGAGTTTCCCGTGGCTTAGTTAGGCCTAGCAGATAAAACCTTTTGAACAGCCAACTTTGTCACTTAATGAGGATAAACACAGTTATGCTCAATTTTACAACGGGTAAATTTCATGTAGCTATCACTGATACTTAACTTGATAATATGCATACTGGAAGCACTCTTTAGAATAATCTTAATGTGCGCCATGGAAGCTGTAACTTTTAAAACTAATAATTCTGCGCGAGATGAACTTTTAAAGCGACACTTCCCAGAAGAGGTGTAGCAGAAATAAAGAATTTTTAGGACATTTTTTATGTGCAATTTTTTAAAGGATTTTAACGAGTTTTATATCAAGCTGTTATGGTCGATCTCACATCTTCAGAACGATATTTTCTGGAATTATAAAGGATGTAGTAAGGAAATTACATGAATTTTTGTCGCTACATACGGAACATACTTTTTCCAGATTTCCTAAAAGTTTCTTACACTTTCGTCCTGCCTGACAGTAAATGTTCTGACTTTTAGGTTTGACCTTCAACAACATAACTGGCAACTCTTGTGAGACTGCTGGTTCATTATCAGTATAATGGTTTGTAAAGTCATTAGGAATCTTTTAAATGTTTCTTGAATTAAATGTCTATGATGACAAATCGGTCCTATTGACAGAACTTTCACTTTGATCATCAAGCTCTGTTCGTGGCCGATAGAGGAAAAGAGAAGTTTGATTCACAACACTCCTTCAATCTTTTTATAGATTGTTTCTGAAGCAATTGTCCACTGACAATCCCCAAACAAATTCAAAGATGCCATCTCTTTAGTAAGAAAACTCACCATGTACGTTGACGACCATCAGTTGTATGCAGCTTTCGAGACTCATAGGGCTGTAGAATCGAGGCTCAAAACACAGGGCCACTTATCGTCGTCTTGGTCAGTATGAAAACAACTTTCTACTTGCTAATCCGGAGACGTTCTAGTCCTTAACCGTCAATCCCAGGAATATCGATGCACAGAATGACGATAAAACTTTGAACATTGATAATCATGACATCAGGAAAACAGAGCAACTGAAATTACTAGGAGTCTACATTGAACAGAATCTCAACTTTGCGGGTCAGCGAGTTATGTACGAGAGCTAGTCAAAAAGTAGGAACACTTGTACGTCTGCGAAACTTATACCTTGTAACGCGAAGTTAATGTTATAGAAGACGTTCATCATGCCATACTTAACTTGCTGTCACTTAGTATGGAAATTCTGCAAATCATCTAATAGCAAAAAGATCAAGCGCATTCAAGAGCGTGTGCTGCGTGCAGTATCGATATAAATCTCAAACTGAAACGTACGGGAAACTCCTCACCCGCGCTAAGCTGCCTATGCTTTATAACAGGCGTTTGCAAGACATTGCAATACTAATGTATAAAGTAAAATACGGGATGGCGCCAAGATGTGTATCTGAGTTATTCACGATCAAAAGTACACACTAACGCCTTAGAAACTGCGATTTTGTACTGGTCGCTTTGATACAGTGGCCTATGGGAGGCATTCGCTGCCCTACCAAGGACCTTTCATTTGGTCAAAGGTCACAGTAGTGTGCAGGAACTTGACAAGCCTTAAAGCATTCAAGAAACATTTACGCTGTGTGACCACTCGAGCCATGTAGTTAATAATAGTAACTGCTGTGACCTGTGTAAATTTTGAGTTGTGTACATTTGGATATGGTTTTAGGTTTTAAGTAAGATCATTACTTTAAAAGTCATGTAATAGATTAGTGTGCCAGTACTTAGGAAAGTGTCCCCAATTAGCTAACTGTTAAGCTAAATGCATTGAAACTAAAATAAATTTATTATTATTATTATTATTATTATTATTATTATTATAACTCTGAGTAATGAAAATTTGTTTCAGTGAAAGTCGGCAGAATTTCTTTTAATGAATGTATGCAAATCCTTTACACTTCATGTTATTGCATCCGCAACCAATTAAAAATTAGCTACTTATTTCAAACTCAAATTTAACCTTCAAAATATCCAGTAGAACGCACTGACACCTAGAGCAGACATTTTTCTCTTAACAAGTAGGTTTTAGTCAGTTGACACCGTCAACGCCGTTGACCGGGTCAATATTCACCAGGTATACAATTCTCTTCCAGAATTAAGAAGATATAGACCACATGAGAAGGACGACACTCAATTCGTTACAATAGTAGATCTGTTTATCTTTCGAAATGTCAGTGTTATCGGATTCCAAATTCGAATTTGTTACTTCTCGAATTTGTGGCCATCATTATTTTAATCAAAAGATTAAAATGTTGGAACAAAAAGATGTAATTTGAGCTAATTTGCCGAGATATCTGTAGTTTAATGCGGGCCTAGGCTATTGTGAACGTTCAGTGTTTTAGATGACTCTACGCAATTACTAAAAGCAAAATTTACTTTTTCCTTAATTAGACTAGCTTTAACAGCAAAAACGGAAACGACCGAACGTGACGTTCTTACGTCAATATGTTCTTTCGTCACGGACAACAAAGAAAAGCTCGATCAGGATTACTAAGTATGTCTCTTATCTAAAATGCTATAGATGTTTTTTCATTTAATGAGGTACACTTTTTAAATGCTGTGGTTTTCATTGTCAGACAAAATAGTAATTGATTTAATTCTTTTTTTCGGAATTGAAAGCTAACTAAAAATGTCAACTAAATCATTATTTTTATGAATTTATAATTAATGGTAAAAAAAGTGAAAAAAAAAATGTCTTAAGAGTGTCTAAAAAGAAAGAAAAGACGAAAATAAAACAGATAAAACATGGAAAATTTAAATAGATATCAAATTAATTATTATAATTAGAGCTGCCTTTTTAACCGTCAACATATTTAACAAGATTAGCCTCCATTTGCTCGAAGTCATCTAAGCCATACAAAGGTATAGGCTAATTTTGCAAAAAAAAAAAAAATGGTCGCTATCTCAGTGATGAGTTTTACTCCAGTTTTCGTGCGTGAGGTCTAAAATATGTTATAACTTAACATTTTTCTTCTTTGGATAATATTACTTACTTGCACACAAAAAAGCGAGCTTGTCTTCATTTATGTATTTTATAACTGATCATACAAACTCGTCTGTCACCAAATTCTCTACTAAAAACTATGAAGAGAAGAATAAACGAGAATCTCTGAGGAAAGAAGGTCGTATCCTGAAAGATGCAGTTAAAAAAAAAGCCGTCAAAAGACCTGTGGTATACTCTTAACTCTTAGTCTTGCCCACTGTAAAGGTTCCAAGTTAAAGAATTCAAGAGGCAACTTTTTATTATCTTCAAATGACAAGATCTGCCAAATTAAAGTTTGTCATTATAATGTGACGATGAAATGCAATCCAAAAGTGTACTTACAGAACAGAAGAACCAACCACGTTGAAGCATGCTCTTTGCTTATGCTAACTGATTCAAAAGATCAGTTTTTTTAGTTCTATTTCGAAGAAAGTAGAAAATACATTCAAGGGAAAACTCTTAAAACAAGAACTAACAGCAAATTGAACCGTAAACATCATCTAAAAGGTTAGTCACATTCGTTAAAGGAAAACTACTGAAAAACTGAAAACACATACTAAGGTACTTTCCGAATATTTTATTAAGATTATACTTTTCAATATTAACAGCCGCGTAAACTTGAACACGAAGTGATGGGAATGCTAAATAGTTCCAATTCTTGCCTGAGTAAGTTGAGAAGTCACCGGGTGTGATTATAGTTCTGTTTCAGTTTACTGAAGGTTTTTTTAATCTTTTTTCCCCGCATGATAAATAGTACCATTTTTGAGCATCTTGACTCGTGGTGTGACAGTTTTATTACAGTTTGAAACCTTATGCAAATCTGTCTTCACCGCACAAGTTCCAGGCTAAATTACTGTCCATTAAGGTAGCAGTCATATGCAAAAATCAACCTTTCTTAATAGACACTCTCTGTGTCTCAGTGAAGTTAGATTGATGGCAGGAGCCAAAAGGTGAATGCAATGTGTTTATACAGATACAGTCACCTTTTCAAACTATGTAGTCAACTTTAAAAACACGACTAGTATCATTTATAACAAATTCTACCAATCAATTAAAAGCTTCCATTTTTACACACACCCAACAAAATTTTGTTGGAGTCATATACCAAAACCTTGCTGTGATTTTTCCTATAGGATAATACCTCTAATTGAAATTTAAAATACCCTCTCATTCTAAATGTAGGCTACAATTAACTACCTGTGTATATTGTAATACTGCATTTGCCCATGCTGTCCTTTATCTTCATTGTAAATTGACTTTCTGTCAAATTGTCGTTTTCCATTTTTGCATCGCTCAAACATTTTCGGGTTTAGAGTAAGTTCAAAAGTCCAATATAAAAGGAATCTTTGGTTTTGTGATAAATGAATTCTTATATCTTTAGTCGGCATCTCGTCAACTTACAAAATAAAAATAAACCATCTAAGCCAAGTGAAGCACTCAGTCCACGAACATTTGACAAATTAAAAGACAAAATCGTAAATATTCTTCTCATACAAGCGACAGAATTTACTGTTTCTTATATACGCTTGTTTTAGAAATTACACTTGTTTCCTTTTGCCGAACCTACTATCAGCTTAAAATGAATAAGTACTATTAAAAATTCAATTCAAATGTTTTAAACGTTCATTTTTTCTTACAGATAAAAAGAAATATCATTAAATGTCTCTATATTGACTTTGAGAAAATATACTAAAAATTTGCTTAGACATAAGCAATTCAGTTAACCAGGAATATTCCCTTTAAAAAATTCTGAAAAAAATAAGGATCGTTTCGCGTAGTTTCTTTTTCTAGTGAAGTGAATTTTCGTACCTTGTAAGAACGTTGGGTAACTCCTCCAATGAAGCATCCGCTCTGTGTCATTGCCTGCCCCTGTGTGTACAAACCCCTTGTACCTTGATCAGTTTTAAACAGGATATTGGTTAATGATCCCCACTGCGATGCCTTCACAGAGCGGACGTTACACAGCAGTTATCACACACTGGCCATCAAACTAGACCAATTTTTAGAAGTTAGCTTATGATTGTTTTAGTGTTTTCCCGCTGTTAGTTTCGTTTTCTGGAGGACGCCCTCCCGTTTATCGAACAATGCATAAACTAATTTACACAAACTGTATGAATGACTTGTCACTTTGAGAACAAAGAAAGCAGATGTGTTTTTCACACACAAAAACTAAAAAGCAATTAGCGTAACGGCAGGGCCATACATTCTCAGTTTAGTTTATGTAATAGCTTGGTAATATAGTCGCTCAATTTGACTATTATAAGATAGCAATTAATGACATCCGGGCGATACCTGGGGATATGCAATCACTATCAGATAGAAAAATGCGGAGAATATAAATCTCTGCGACAATCAATAAACATTCACATGTTGTCTTCATGAGCAAAAAACCTCTTAAAGTCGTTCCTCTGAAATAGAAGCTACCATGAGATATTTTTCAAAACTTTCCCTATGTGAAATTAAACACATATAGACTTCAAAAATGAAATAAAAATTGGGGTTCACCATTGCTAACCATTGAGATATTATGGGTGCAAATACCCCCCTCTTAGAGCATTTGTTCTCAATTTTTGCACGATTCTTAGACTATCACTGGAGTCTTAATTTGTAAAGCTAAAAATAAAATTCAGAGGTGGTGAAAGGAACAGAAAGCACAAAAAACACTCTTGTATATTGAAGAACATTTTTTTCTGTTTGCTACAACAAACATTCATACAGTCGCCTACTTTTTCGTTTAAGTTGTTGCCATGGTCACCAAAACCTAAAGCGAAAAATATTTTTTCAGATGACATTTTTTCTATTTTTCACATATTTCCAACACTGAGAATTTGCTTATTCTTCTTTGTCTACATTGGGTGTCAAAAGGATGAATTGAAACAAAAACTCTGGTGTCACAATGGACGGTTTTGAATATTTTGGTACTGAGGCTCATCTTACCTATTGCACCAATTGTTGTCACAAGAACTATTTTGTAGTTAAAACGATAAGAATAAAAGTGAAATCACTGAATAAAAAATTACGCAAGAATTTCACATCCATTTAGTTCATCCAATTCTACATCTGTAAAGTCTAATCGATTTGTTATCTTTCTTGGCGATAAAACTTTTCGTATTTTTCTATTTGACGTAAGAGTCTATTCAATCAATCAATCAATCAATCAATCAATCAATCAATCAATCTTGTTTCCTCCTAAGATAAAAAGACATGCCTAATACGTTACATTTACAGGTTGGAAGACAAAAAGTACGTAAATCATACAGTTTACAAATAACAGAAAGATTAAAGATTATATCTAAAATAAGCCTGTTTACAATTACATTGATTCTTAAATCTATCCTTCTTTATCTCCGGGCGATGAGCAGTTTTGTTTCCAAGTTGATTATATATTTCTTCCTTCTTCGGATTAATGTTGCTAAGCGGGCAATCGGGATCCACTGCACGTAACTTAAAAAGCTTCTTTTCTGCCTTTTCTAAAAGTTCTTGAAGATCTTTTCTCTTAGATGTGTATTTCCTTTTACAGCATCTATCTAGGAAGTTTTTGTGACCGTGAGATCTAGGTCTACATCGCCATAAACAAACAGACCATAAGTGAAACATGTTCGGCGCTAAATAAGCGGTCTACTTCACCTTGACTGAAACCTAACCAATGAGTAATTTGATTTTACTGCCCTCACTATCAATTATCATTCTTACTGTTTTGTTTTTTATACAAAGTTATAAGTATAACTTTATGCACTTTTAATTTTTCTGTCTTTGTTATACGCTATTTAAATGTCTACGCTAGTTAGTTACACGTGGCAGTACCAACTCGAAAGCCTAAGCTCCTTTGGTCACCGCGCACATTCCACCTTTGATGTCTTATGAAATTTAATGTTGTTTTATTTTACTTTTGTGATGTACGGTAATTTCTTTTTTTTTGTAGTAAACTATTTGAATAGTGCAATAAATATAAATCTGAATCTGAATCTGAATCCTTCCTTCCGTAAAGATCTTTAAAATACAAACGGGCACTTATTTGCCTTAATCAACTTAATTAGCACGTATATGTTCGCCATATTTACAATTCTCAAGCAAGCCAATAACGTCCAGTTATCTTACTTTGAGGTCATTTGAGCTTCGTAAAAAACTAGTATTAATTTGTGATGATTTTGAGCGACCAACAGCAGAACCAACCTTCTATGTACACTCGAAAATTAAAAACAAGGTGCCCCAAGAGATTACCACTGATAACTGTTTAGACAAGTAGTATTTGTTTGCTTGCCTGATATGTCGACAAACAATCATGAGGCGAAAATCTACATTTCTTCTTTAACGCAGACACAGCAACTTCAATAAAGTATTTTACTCACTACTCACACGTCTTCGGCGCACTTTCGACAACTTTCACTTGCATAAAACACTGTACTGATTTAAGTACAGCACAATTACACTATATCTACCACGGTAAGCCTGTCAATATCAGCGCCAGATAGTCTAATTAACAGTTATTCCTCGAGCCCGACCGGATGGTATATCACCCAAATTATTGAAACTCGCAGGTCCTGCTGTTGTTGCCCCTGTGACCAGCCCTTTCATGCAAAGCACAGGCGAATGTAGAGTCTACAATAATTAGAAAGTGGCCAGGCTTAACATCTGTATTCAAAAAAGATGATCCTACGGAAATAGGACACTATCGCCCCCTCTCCTTGCTAAGTGTAAATGTACCCAGCAAGATTTTAGAATCATGTGTAGCGGACATGATTGTGAAACATGTTTTCTCGGACAACGACGCGCGTGTTCGTTACTGACAACCAATGGGCCTACCGAAAAGGGAGATCGACAGAGCTATTACTCATCCGCCTGACTGAAACTTGGCGACGAGCAGTTGATAACAATTAGTTGTGGGTGTCGTATTCATAGACTTTCAGAAGGCGTTTGATTGCGTTTCACAGCCAATCCACAAGATAGAGCACAACTTTGGAATCACGGGAAACTTACTGGCAAGCCTGAGAGATTATCTATCTGAACGGGAACAGTGTACTGTAATTAATGACGACTACCCTCTGAGGATACGATAGTTGCAAAGTTGTACACGGTATACCACAGGGCTCTGTGCTTGGGCCCATACTCTTCGCCTTGTACACAAGCGATCTACCGAAGGTAGTTAACACTCCTACAACGTTCCTGTATGCGGATGATACTTCCATGTACTGTGTTGGAGAAGCTGTGGACCCGGTTACAACAACGCTGAACAAAGCTCTAGAAGAGCTCGCCCTCTGGTGCAACGGGAACTCCCTGGTCCCACACCCCAAGAAATGTGAGGGAATGGTCCTAAAATTATTCATTTTATCGGTCCCTTAATTAGGCAGTTTAAAAATTAACCAGCAGGTCATAAAATGGACTTCAAGTTCTGAGCTGTTTGGTGTAACCATTGACAACAAACTTACGTGGACAAAACACATATCAGAGCTTAAGACAGGGTTCGTTAACAAGCTCAATCTGATCAAGCGCAGTCGCCTTTTACCCAGGAATTCGCTTTTAGACCTATATTTTAAAGTCATTTTACCCTCGGTTACATATGCGCTACCAATTAAGGAGTGCTAGGGAAATAAGAACTAATTAAATTTTTTGGAATCCATACAATGTAGGGCTGCTAGAGTTACATAATATATAACCTTTCATTCATTCATTCTCAGTTTTATTGTTTTATTTTGCCATTAACCAGAAATACAACAACAGTATACAGAAATACATTAAAGATAATATACAATATTCTAACTAAAATAATTATTTACAAGATCAAGTGTTTAAAGTGGTACAGGCAAGGAAGCCTATATGGAGCCGGGAACTTATAGACTATAGGCTTCCTGGAACTATAGGGTAAGCCATGCAAGTTAGGGGTACTGTATGAAAATTTTGATTTATTTATTTTTAAAAAAAAAATAAAGAAAAGGAAAGAAGAGAAAAAAAACCTTCCGCGCGACATGCCCTCTGTAGTTGGAAGAACAACAGCTAAGACGGGACTCTTTATTTGACACTTGTAAAGTCAAAATAGCCACCTTAATATATAATATCTCAGTGACAATCGCATGATTCCATTTTGCTTCGAACATTTAACCCAAAGGAAAGAGTCTAAGTATGACCTCCGTCATCAACATCGTGTTAGCCTACAACGTTTTGAAACTTATTATATGAAAAACTCGAGTTTGCCTTTTGGTCGAGGGTCGAGGGTAAATGGTCGAGGGTCGAAAAATCCTCCACAATTATTTTTGAACGTCGTCAAATCAAAATTTCGTGTTTACTCGAGTTTCCGGTGCCTGTTTTATTTTTACGTTAACACCTAGGGGCACGTGTATCATTTGTCGTTGTAACACTCGAGTAAATAATATTGAATATTGATAGCACACACCCAATGGTTTTGTTGTCTAATATTTCACTCGCTTATGACTAATCGAGGGTCGAAAAATCCTCCGCAATTATTTCTGAACGTCGTCAAATCAAATTTTCAAGTAGGCTCGAGTTGACTCGAGTTTCAGGTGCCTGTTTTATTTGTCTTGTGTTGTTTATAACTTTTACACTCCCACGGTGATGAAGGTGATATGACATTAACATCTAGTAGCACGTGCATCATGTATCGTTGTAACGCTCGAGTAAATAATATTGAATATTGATAGCACACACCCAATGGTTTTGTTGTCTAATATTTCACTCGCTTATGACTTGGGTCAGCGGATTATTTTACTGCCTGTAAGACAAAAACATGGAAAACTCAACGATAACAACGTAATAAACACAACTTGTCAAATGCCGCATTCACAGACTTCACAGGCTGGCAAACAACTATAGCAAATACTAACCAGAAATTAACACCATCGGTTTAAGGCCTCTTGAAATTCCGAAATGAAAGCGAAGTACGGAGGAGTAAAGGAAGAGATCGAAACAATGGTACTTTTAAGGGGTATATATCCCAGACCCACTACATTTTCGATCGTAGTCACTAAAACATGGAACGACCTAAAACCACCTAAAACCACCTAAAACCATCTACAACCCCCTACAACCACCTCAAAAAATTCAACAACCACCTACAACCATCTACAACCACCTCAAAAACATCTACAACCACTCGCAAACAATCTAAAACCATCTAAAATAACAAACTCGTAGTCGAAAGACTGACTTGATTTGGCTTTTTCTACCCTGGGCACCAGTGAGACGTTTTGGTTCACGTTTTATTTGTTTACATAATAGCACAAGGTAGGGTTTCTCTCTCTCTCGGAGTCTGCTTCACTGCTGTTTTGTTCTGAGGTGGCGGATTACATTCCTAAGGACAAGTTAATTTTTTTAGCATCTGTTTATCATCCACCAAACATGTTTGTACATTCCCGGTGACTCCTTTAGATTTTAAACCCTAGAAGTCTTTCAAACCCGTTTCCTGTGTCATCACGCAAGGCTAAAACTCCCTTGCGTCACGACACAGGAAACGGAGACTAGTAGGTGTAATCATTGTTAAAAATGTTATTTTAAAAAAAATCTATAATGCAATGGATTCAGAAGAAAACAAGGTAAGACGAGCCGAAATTAACAAAAATGGTTTGAAAAATTGTAAAAGTGAATGATTGTATTTAAAGTAATTTTCCTGGATTTTTATATACCTTTATTATGTTTTGGAACCCAACTCTTCTTGGGAGTGATGGGATATGCCCGCTTCTTGTTTTCGCTTTGCTCGTTGTAAATACGTCACCACTATACTATCTGAGAGCCTGGCACAGGCTAGAGTAGCTGGTACTTTACGAGCTAAAACGGAACGAAAAATTTGGATCACATATTCGGGTCTTCCCTCCCCGCCAAGCAGGCCAAGGGCCGTTACTGGTAAGAACGTTTTGATTCATTTTGCTGAAAAGAATTATCAAATATCATTACATAATGTTTTCTAATTCTTGCAACTTTAAACGGGTTAAAAGCTGTATAAAATCAGGCTATCATGTACGTGACATGTTGTCGTCTCGCCTTATTTCAGACATTTATACCTTGTTTTAGATGGGTTTAGATTGTTTGCGAGTGGTTTTAGATGTTTTTGAGGTGGTTGTAGATGGTTGTAGGTGGTTGTTGAAATTTTTGAGGTGGTTGTAGGTGGTTGTAGATGGTTTTAGGTTGTTTTAGGTGGTTTTAGGTCGTTCCATGTTTTAGTAACTACGCATTTTCGATTGCTCCGGAAAACGAAACTTGAAACTGCAAATATCACGCAACTGAATAAGCATGACAATAAGCTTTATCGACTCAGTTAAAAAGTTAATTGGTTACTTCTAATATGTAGTTCCAGAGAAATAAAGCTTAAGCTGAAGTGGTGTATCGCCAAAAATTTTAACAAACCTCGGTACAAGAAGTACCGTTGTTTTGCCTCTTCCTTGTGAAATTTCGAAATACCGCAGGCATGCGGCAATTACACCCATTCAATTAAAAGCCTACTTAAAAAAAATATTTAGAGATCCTGCTTCAAAGTTCTCAGTCAACAGTTTAATGGTATTATGGTATTTATTGAACTTCCTGTCACGCTTCTTTCCTTTGGTTGCTTTATTTGGGAATTTTAGGTTTTAAATTGAAAACAAATTCAGAAATAATTGTGGAGGATCTTTCGACCCTCGACCATTTACTCTCGACCCTCGACTAGTTACCCTCGACCCTCGACCATTTACCCTCGACCGTCCCCCCTCGACCAAAAGGCAAACTCGAAAAACTCTATATCATACAGAGGTTCCATTGCCTGGAATCTTTTAGAACCATCCGCTGTCAGCGCCAGAGATTATGCTAAAAGGGCAAAGTCTCACGCCCCCAGAAACTTGAACTTTAATGAAGAGTCATCGCAAATGGGCTGTCCCAAATTGACAGTGATTTCGTATTTTATTGATCCTATTCATATCTTTTATTGTACAAATTATTTCCCCTCTTGTTGACCGCATTCATATTTTTCAGTAAATTATATATTGACACTAGTGTATTTCTTTATCGTTTTTAGAGTATTTTTAATTTTTATTATCCTATTAACATTCTTTACACAGCCCCATAAGCTTTATTAGCTTTAAAACCCACCGTGTTTAAATAAAAGGTGATGTTGTTGTTATCTTCCGTTTAAGTGCCAACGAGCAAATTATTTTTACTTTGTGAAGCAATCAAATGATGCTCTCTGAAATGCAACATTTTGGAGTTTCGTATTCCCCTTTTGATACTAGGATTATTCAGGAATTTTTTTTTTGTAATTGACCCAAACCAAAGTCTACAGCCTTACAACTACTTCGTGGGGCTGGCTTGTTGGCAATAAATCATTTCGTCTTTCAAACATCTTAAAAATTTGTTTGACTTGAATGTCGGTTCTTTAAAAAGGCATACTTGGCAATGAAGCTAACCTTGAATTTACTTACCTTTATTGAGTTTCTGTTTGAGTGCCAAGTCCTACCACAAAGTCTTATCTCTTGTATTCTGTTGGTTTTTTTAGTATGTAAAATGTACGACCTTGAGCTAGGGTGTGTTGTTTTTAGTTTGTTAAGTAACGGCCTGTGCAGTATGGGTATGAATTTTAGTGGCGAGGTCCGAAAACGGGTGTGAAAATGACATTGTTTGGTCAGGATTTAGAGAACCGTCGGCATACCCCCACCAAGAGGGTATCAATGGGGTGGTACCTTTTACGGTTATCGGCTAAAATTTTGGCTTTTTTACGGCTATCGGTTAATTTTTTCCAGTTACGGTTAACAACAAAGTTAAAAATTAATTTCTTTTGTTTCAAGGAGTTAAATATTAATAAACCGGTATTTTTTTGCATCTTTAAAGCAAAATAAAGGTCTTAGGATCATCTCGGGATGAAATAAGCCATTCTTTTGAAAATTTTTAACATTTGATAGATCACACTTTTGATGAAGTATTCCACTTCTAATATTATTTTACCCATACAAATGTCAATAGTCAATTTAAAAATAATCTTTGTGAAAAAGCAAAAGCAGACTGACGCAAACGCTTAACTCAAGGCCGGTGCGCGACATTCATTTATAACAGAAATGACCGTTTTCACACTAAGAGGCGGATTATTCGGGTGAGACGGATTATCCGTTTGATAATTCGCGTCAGATAGGTAATACGTCTTAATTTGAAAAAGGAATGGCTTTAATTTTGAATCAGAACATTCCGCCTGGCTTTCTCCGTCAATTTTGACGGACAATTTAATTGAAGATGGATTATCCATTTCAGGCACCCTTTGTACAGCCGCCCCCTCCCCTGGGAAGGAGGAGGGGAGAAGGAGTGTCTGCGGGGGAGGGGGTGACTGTACACAGGCTAGTCTCAGATGGATAATCCATTTCTAGCTGTAGTGTAAAAACGGCCAGTGTAAAACAATTCCTATGTCAAGTGTTTTTAATGATAGCGAAGGACTGTACAGAACGACTGTCTGCCGTTGCCTTGTCCGTAGGCCTCATTATTTCGCGCGGCTGATGCGTTTCGGGTCACGTGGTCCGAGCGAGTTTTTTTCTCAGATACGCCACCGAAATGCCTTCACCGAGATTGCGTGGGAAGACGCCGTAGCATCAGGGAAAAACAGGGAATTGTTACATGGAATTGTTGTTTATCGTTGACGTGTTACAAAGAGTGACATCTCTGCGTGTTGCTGTTATTTCGAGGGCACGACCTTTAGAAAATCTCAAATATTAATCCCCAGCAAGAAGCCAGATTTTCGCTATGGAAAAAATTAGTTCCCCGAGAGAGCGGCGGCAAAAATGGAGCCTAGGTCTAGGTGGCCTAGGTCAAAACCTAAAAGCTAGGCGCTTGGCCTAACGTGCGTACGCAGTCAAAGTAGCCGGGAAATAAAAACGCAACCATAAGTGAGTTTAGCACCTTCCTTAAAACTAACAAATCCAGGGAACAATTTCTTTTACGGTTAACTCTTTCTTACCCTATTTACGGCTAACGGTTAAAAATTTTTCAATTTTTACGGCTATCGACTAAATTTTTGGCCGTTTTACGCCTATCGGTTAACCCCATTGAGACCCTCCACCAAGATTTCCCAGGAGTACCCACTCCCCTGAGTATACCGGCTATCTCTATAAGAAGCTATTTCGGCTAAAAGTCTTGTTGTTGTTGTTGTTGTTGAGGTCAGTGCTGCTGTTGTTTTCCTTTTCTCATAAATCAAAATTTCGAATTACCCGTTCTGTTTCTACTGGATCTTTCGAAACCTTTTAGTTCCTGCGACCGGTGGGGTCTCGGCGACCCCCAACTATAACTTCAAAACAGTTCATGAAACTGAGACTAAAATTAATCATTATTTCCAACTAGTAGGCGAAACTTGATTGACACAATGACGTAATTGACGTCCTTGTGACAACATATTTTTTAATTTATTGGTAGAATCCAAATTTACCTCAAAGTAGAAATAGAGCGAAAAAAATACTAAAATGGAAACGAGTCTGATAAAATCAAGAAGTTGGCTAACACATAAATATGGGTGTAATGATGATATCATTTATTACTCAAAAGGAACTGGAACCATCCGCCTTCTTGAATCGTCCATTTTGACTTAATTAAATCCATTCCATTTTGCTTAAAATCCGTATAAATCGAAGTAATCGAAGTAGAAAATTTGAGCTGTGTATAAAGGATGCTTAGGGACCAAAAAGTCTGCAAGGTATGAAATTCCGAGAGAACTGAACACTGTCGAAAATTAAACTCAGCGTCTGCCATTTGGCCGTAATAAATTCATGTTTTTTTTTTTTCTTAAACTGGTCACTTAAAAGCCTGAATTTCATTAGCAGTTATAATAACTTTGATAAAATCATACTAAATGAAGTGTAATATAATAATTCAATAAGTAAAAATACAAATTTATAGATCCTTTTTCAAGAAGAAATGTTCATTTTAAAAAACGTTAAAAAATGGCTATAAAAATCGGTTGCCGTGGTAACGTCAATTTTGACGTACAGGACGACTTTGAAATGTTCTCAGATAAATTTTATGAAAATTCGCTTACTAGTTTTGTGACCATAGCTTGCATCGTGTTGAAGTTATTCAACGTTTAGCCAGGGGAGCCTCAAAGACTCGGTCTCGATAGGATTCAAGAAAGGTTTGATGAAAAGCCGATATTCAAAAATGGCTTGCGATAATTGTAACTTGAAAGTCGCCAAAGTTTAAAGTTGTTAACTTATTCAATTTATTAGACAGGGTATGTTTCAGGTTTTGATTTTCTTTATGATTTAAGTTGAAATTGTTTAGTGTATTTTTTGTTTTGTTTTTTCTCTGTCATATTGATCAAGTTGTGGCGTAGATATAAGTATTGTTTTTCTAATATACGTAAAACCAGGTTAGATCCGGAAAACTTTGCTCTCTTTGATGTTTTGTTCAAACTTATTTCCAAGCTGACAAATCATAGCAACTAAGTAAAATTTTATGCCGTTTTAAATGACAATCTGTAAACTGATTAACATACCTATTTATTGGTAAATTCGATCTCTGTGGGTTTTACCAATTTGTACTCATTTGCTTTGACTGATTTCTCAGTCTGTCATATAATTATTATTCCAAATAGCTACAAATCCTTTAGCATCATTGAGCTTTTGTGGCTGGGTAATACCCTTTGGCCCGCATCAGATAATAGTTATTTTAGCTATTCAGGTGCATCTTGGCAAATAAGAGACGTAGTTGATGAATGTTCGATCAATCAGCGGTCAGCTAAGTCAGAAGTACTTCCGAGGAAACCAACAGACACGATGCTTATCCAAACAATTAATTGTTTCTAGATTCAGCATGCAACATAGGGCGGTACAAAAACTACAAAACGACGACGTATGGTGACAGAGGTCATTTTTGAGATGCTTAATAAATTTCCGTTGTCAAACAAATCCTGGAAGCCAGCGAAAGGGAAAGACAATGTTTATAAGCCCACTCATACAGTTGCCATTCTCATTGTTTCTCTTGTCAACAATGGAGGCTGTTGCTTTATGAAGAGTTAGATTGTGTAACTTTCTCATTTCTTGCGTCCCATTTACAGCTTAGGTCGGGAATAGCCTGAATTTCAGGTGAAAGGTTGGTTTTTAATTAATGAAGCAGAAGACCCGAGAGCACATTACTGTGACCTCTTAGAAGACGACTGTTCAAAATTCCGCCCTGCACATCTTCAGTATTCAAGGTAAATATACGATAACTGAATACGTATTTTTTTTATCATAGATTTTTCTGTAAGAGAAAGAAAGTTTCAAAAAAGTTATTAGAAAAAGTGTGTAGTTGATACTGGGATTTAACATTGTGAAAGATAGAATTTTGGTTTGTTTTGATAGGTAAACTACATTTTTCACGGCGTAAACATACTGAAAATTGATGCTTAGTATTTTGTATTAATACGTGTTTGGCCGAATCGTGTAGAGCATTATATTTTCATGAAACACATTCTCGTTAGATTCATGGTTCATATTCTTAAATCACTAAAGTAAGATTTTTTTCTTTCAACAAACACACTGTTGATAGATTCATAGCTCATTTATTGAAAATCGATGTGATATACATTTCCTAGGAAGAAAAGGAAAAGATTAGATATTTTATAGTTTTGATACAGCAGGTCGAAAAGGTGATAATATTGTCAATTTATTCGCAAGCCTAACGTAAACCTTAAATATGGTTGCTTTTCCAGTAAAAAGATTATTGCGCACAAAGATCATCCTTTTTTTGGCAAGAATGGCATACACATATTTCATAAATATATTTTTAATTTTTGTTAGATTTAATCAAATTAGTTCCAGAATTTTTTACTTCTATTTAGTCAGTGAATTGAACAACACTCCACAGCTAGGGACGTTATTGATGAAAGGATAAAGGCAAACATGACTGTACGAAAAGCAAACTGTTTCTTATTTGTTGATATTTTTAGATAATATTTGTTGCAAAAAGGTTGAACAATTCTTGTGAGGTCAATATTAAGAAAAAGAAAAAATCAGCATCATTTAATGCGCGGTTTTTGTTGTCAATAAACTTGAATAATCATCAAGGCCTACATTTTAAAGAACTTCTTGACGAGATAAAAAGTGTGGTTTGGGTTGGTTGATAAGTACAAAATCTCTTTAGCTGAAGCTGCTTTTGGCGTAAATGCTCAAAATAAAACGATGTGATTTGACCGCAATTTAAAACTGTTAAGACGGATCAGCTTGATGAGGCAGCAACATCTTGAAAACAAGCTATTCAATGCGACATGCTCACAGTAAACTTTCAGTAAATATCGATGATCTAAGTAAAGTCACCGGGCTTTTAATTAAAAAATGCTTAATCACCCTTTAGGCAGCTGTCGGGATATTTTTTATACTGAAGTGATGATAATAAATCTTTAACTAGAACTGCGGTCAATTTTGTACACTCTCGAAGCTTTCAAAGAACGTTTTCGTTGAACTGCCGCGAGGGAAGAAAAAAATAGCCAAATTAAGTTATATTTCATTTATTTCTCAATGAAATGACAATTTCTCTGTTAAGGTGGCTCATAGCAGTTTCTTCACGTTAGTCTGTTCATGGAAAGATCTATGTTAACAATACATAAAACGGCTGTTGCTAGGAAATAATATAAGATAATTGTCTGATCATTTGCGAATAAGTCATCAATAATTATTTCCTTGACGTAACAACAAATTACCATAGCAGCAGTAAAAAACTGTTGTTGCACCTTCAATTTTATCTTAAACATCACTTTCATTCATATGCAACTGCTTAGATCACTACATTTATAATATTTCGGGGTGACTATATAAAGTTAGTAGTGTAAAGTTTTTACTGGAAATACTTGAAAAGAATTCAAAGCCACCACGTTGAAAAGGAGTCACAGCCACCTCATGAAAAGCCAATAAACAGTATTTATCTAATAAGTAAATAAAATGATAATGGAACAAAAGAAATTTTGGTCAACCAGGTAGTGTTAGAGACGTTACGTCAAATACGTGTTTCTCTAACACTTAACAATTATTCTTTGAAATCGAGGTGAATAGTGGCTAAATATTTACCGAGCCGCGAAAGCGGCGATGTAAATATTCCCATAGCCACTGTACACCGAGATTGAAAAGAATAATTGTTTTAGCATATACACACGAAGTGATCTCAACAAAATCAGAGAGGAAACCATTAAAAAGTACGACTTGATTGACAGATCAAATCACGCGTGAGTTTAAAAATAGATCTTTGCAGAATTTTGAAACATGGCAATTCACAAGTTTATCATTACGCAACAACATCGTAATGGCTTAAATGGAACCGCTAAAAGTTTGAACTGTTTCCTTACCTGAGAAGAAAAATAGAGCTTTGCTGTTTTCTGTTGCTGCGCAAAGTTTAAAGCCAAAAGGGTTTGTTGTGTCGATCTTCGCATGAAGTGCTGACAAAAATGGCGGCTCGGTTGCTCGAGGTAAGACGTCGTCTCCCTGCATCATTCTTTTTCCTGTTTACTTGAAACGTAGAACTTCTGCAAATATTTCCTTTTAAATTTGTTTGTCATAAATAAACTTCGATTTTTCGATTCATCGGCTTCAGTTTTAAATTCTTATAATTTTACTATCCTAAGGAGTGTATTCTATTCGAGAAACGTTTGTGTCTCAAAGCGAAATATATACATTTAATTCGTATATTCATTCGTAGCTTACGTTGCTTTTTCTTTTGGTCTTCGCCGTGAGGATCAGTTTGTTGTTGTTGTTTCTTTCCACGACGAGCACGAGGACATAGCGTTGTCTTGGTAAATGATCCTTTTTCGGATCTTCTGTTTTTTGGTAGTGAAGAATCCGTGTGATCTGAAATCACAAATCCTTTTTTGGATTCTCCTCAAAAATCGCACCCTATGTTTGCCTTTTTCGCAGGTGTTGGCTAGACGTCAGGTCTTAACATGAATAACAGCGGTGCGATAAACAATGGTACCCAGGATTTTCCATCAGAGTGTCCTTATCTCCCGTCATCACCAGTGCTTCAATGGATAAAGAACGTTGTGTACCTGCTCATTCTGCTTTTAGCCTTATTTGGAAACGCATCAATCATGTGGATAGTATACAAGCAAAGGCGCATGCACACAGCAACAAACTACCTTATAGTCAATATGGCGGTAAGCTGAGCTATTTAGCTAAAACCTAACATTCTTTCAAAGAAATTTTCACTGTCGAGGATAATTTTAAACGTAAAACTCATGTAAATGAAGTCCAAAGAGCTGTTAGGAAAGATAACTTATGGGTTCTTTCAACTGATGACCCTCCGGATACTCACTTATGTCTTTGATTGGTTATTAGCCAGGTCAGGTGAACCCTACCACTTACTCACATTTTGACAAATGTTTGACAAGTTTTTCTTAAATCTTAAATGGGATCTATGAACACACAATCAAGCAGGCGTGACTCGTATAGGTGCTGTCGTGTTTCTGGAAAGCAATTCCCACTCCGTGTTATGCTTCTCCGTCTCGAACCGCCCCATTACTCCTTCTTCAAAGGAGACTGCTACCTCTGTAACCGTCTCCTTCCATCCCATCTGATGCCTTCCCCGATGACTTATCCTTAGTGGTTCCCAGTAGAGTAGCCCGTTTAAGACGTCTCGTTGGTTTCATTCTGACCACTTGTTGCAGCCGTTTCCATCGAGGGAGATCTGAGAATGGGAGCTGAGCAGATTTTCTGAACACTTCCTTATTAGTGACTTTGTCACAACAGATGATAGTCAGAAGGAAGGCTTATAGACTTTTCTATTCTTCCACGTTAACGTTCCAAGCTTCTTCTCCATATAATGATGCTATGATTACTAGTGCCTCATGTACTATACTTTTTTGATGGAAGGTTGATTGCTCTGTGCAATATGATAGCCGTGGGTAGAATCGGCATCTGCTGCATGCCATTTGCAGTTTTTCACAGAGGTCTTGGCGAGGTCTGCATCTGATGCACCATTGTGCTATGCTGTACCAAGATAGATCAGTCTGCCCTACATTTTCCAGATGTTTTTACTGATTCTGATGTTCCACAAGGCAATGCGAATCATGAATTTTTGTGTTTTCAGTAAGGCCGATTTACCATTCTTTTTTTTTTCTCTTCTACGTCGTCGTCGTCGTCTCCTTCCCCTGGGGGTCATGCGTTTAGAATCCTTCAATTTTTTAAAATTTGGTACAAAATGTGTCCAAAAAATAATTAAATAAAATTGTCGAGATGTAACGGTTGCTTGTTTGACACAAAGGTCGTGTTCTATTAACCAACCGTTTCAACCAAAGCTTGTTTTGTCCGTTTTGGCTGATTTGAAGTTCTCCAACAGAATAGTTTCCAAACCGTTTTAGGTTGAAAGGCGGTTGTGACTGGGTAATTTTCCGAGACTTCCTTAGACTTTTGTTGCAAAGATTTTAAACGTTTGGCGAAAGAGTTTTAAGCGCATATTTTTTTGCAAAAAAACACAACACTTGAAAATCGATGCCAGCTGCTTAAAGATCAGTGGACGATAACCATTGTTTTCACCCATTTTAACCAAGTTCTGAGTTGGTTGAAAAAGTTGAGCAACCAAACCAACCAATGAACAGCTTTTTTCCAATAGAACCTAAAAAAAACAAAACCAACCAAAAACTGTTGGTTCAAATAAAACACGACCTAGCAAGTATTTTGCTACTTTTCTTGGTAGGTTGGAGATCTTTTCATGGCCATCTGCAGTATGATACCCACCACTATCAGTATGTTCCGTGGCATCCACTCATGGGTGAATGATGGTCTTTTTGGACAAATTTCCTGCAAACTGCTTCTCCTCTCACAGGGATCATCGATGGCCTGCTCAATTATCACTCTTACAGCCTTGGCTTTTGAGAGGTACTTTGCTGTTGTTTTTCCAATGTGGAACGCCGTAATTGCAACGAAAACAAGATGGACGGTAGCTCTTGTTTGGATAGCTTCGTTTGCATACACATCACCAATAATTTATGCTGGAAAGGTCCGACTTTATAAAGGTGTTCCCTTTTGCATTGAAGAATGGGCCCCTGCATTTGACCCTAAAAGAGCTCCAGCGATTTACACCATCGTTTCCTTTGTGTTATTGTATGCATTACCACTTTTAGTGATTGCTGTTTTGTACTCAATCATAATCGCCAAAGTTTGGGCGAGGCACATTCCAGGCAACGCAACTCCAGCAAACGTTCGACTCTTGAATAAATCCAAGAAAAACGTGTTGAAGATGTTGATGACAGTGGTTCTTGCCTTTGCACTGTGTTGGTTTTTGATGCACCTCAACTTGTTTTTGCAAGACTTCAGCGACATTTTCGGTCCTTGTGGAATTCCAGTGGGTATGCAGACCACCGGGTTTTTGTTTGGTCATGCAAACAGTGCCATCAACTGCTGTATATATGTTATTTTCAGTCAAGATTTCCGACGCGGATTTAAAGATCTTGCGACGCCTTTCTTTCGGAAAAGATCGACTTTGCTTCTGGAAAACACACGAGGAGCCACAATGGATACGACACGAGATAGTCAGAAAAGCTCTCTCAAGCCACAATCTTTCAAACTTACCGACAACACCAAAGTTTAAAATGGTGCTTGATTAACGAAAAATTAAATAAGTCACTACTTAAGAATAAGGACAAAACTGTAGTACAAAGCCAGGACACACCACTCTGCAGAAAGGCTGGTGCTACCTGAGTTAGGTACCAGCCTTCTTCAATATAAGCATTTTGAATATCCTTCTTTCTAATATGAGCATAAAATAAGATAGTAAGATATAAATTGTACTGTCGCAATTTGTAATAATGGTCGCACTTTGTAATACCTGTGGCAATTTGTAATAAACCATGTCGCCCTTTAATGAAAAAGCTGCCGCAAGTTGTAATAACTGTCACTTTGTAATAAACTAAGCTGTCGCAATTTGTAACAAAGTGCGGCGCACTTTGTAATAGTTTTTTGAGAGTGATTCAACTTACTTCGTCAACATTAATATAATGCCTTGATATGAATGGTACTTCGTTAACAAAGATGATGACGTCTGTAAGCACGTAACTTACAAAATTACTTTTATAATTTTATATCTCCACTCATTCAAACTATTCAACTTTAAATGTTTTTTAATTAAGTTTTTTAGTTAAGTTTTTTTAATTATTCTTAAACCTCGCTATTTTACTAGGTGGTTTGCATGCAATGGTTACCTGGGGGGCGTACTCCCTTATATGGCCAATACGGGGATGTCCCGTTGGACAGAGCGTTGTCAGAGTACAGAATCTAGACACACTAGACACAAACGAGCCATTATTAAAAGGCATTTAATTTCCACATATCGTAACATCCATCCTTGGATCCGGGACACCGGGAAAGCTTTCCTTTTTAGATCTTATCACAGGTCGATACAACACCGTCCTGGTCTAACGAGCAATCTTAAAAGAAGTAATAGTGACTTCTATATTTTGGCCAACTTAATCAGACGAGGCCTGTAAAAATTCAAATTGTAATTTACTGCAAATAAACAAAAAAGCGTCACCAGAGGCAAACCGTCGAACCACAACAGAAACATAAACGCAAAATCCAATTAGTCGGTGACCAATACCTTTGTATGTACCTGTTTTTTATAAAACTCACTTGGGGTTATACACTGAGCCAGCTGACCATTTGGTCCATTATTCTCTCTTGATTTGGTCCCATATAGGAGCAAAAGGAGTATCATTCCATCTTAAAAGCAAATGCCGCGGGGATAGTAAAAAAATACTCCTTCCCTGCGTACAGCTCGTAAGACCTTGCAATTCTTCTTAGCGTGTTCCATGGCTACTTGAGTTACCCTTGGCTATCTAAGGATCAAACCAACGACACAAAGCCAAGGAGGTAAAAAATGATACCCTATTTACCTCCGCGGTACTTATCTACCTAGCCCATATATGTATATGGGATTATCCCCCACCCCCAAGACTTCATGTGTCACGTCGCAAGCAAACATCGATTGGGACGACGAATGTCAGGTTATTAATGAATTTTCTGTTGTTAAATGTTGCTTTTGCTATTTAAATATTTTTGAAGTCAAATATATGAAATGACTCATATCTTTTTCTTGGTGATATGTCAGAGGAAATTTCATGTCTTTCATAAAAGCAATTCTCGTTGGTCATGTGATCAATTAAGGCAGAAAAATTTATAACGGAAGACATGCATGTTTGACCAAAGAAAAGCTTACTTTATTACAAAGTGCGATGGACAGTTATTACAAATTGCGACAGCTTTTTCATTACAAAGTGCGACACGGTTTATTACAAGTTGCAACAGGTATTACAAAGTGCGATGATTATTACAAATTGCTGCAGTACATAATACTACTATGAATTTTAGCTGACAAAGTTAATTAGGTACTTACAAGTAATTAATAAATCGTAAGAACCGGTTTGTTATTGTGAGAAATGAGAAAACCATAGCCCAATTTGCAGTTGTGAAAAAGTAGTCTTAATGTTAAGACTTGATTTAAAAATAGCCCGTAAGTTAGCCTGTGTACAGACGTCTCCCCTCCCTCAGAAAAAATCGGGAGAGGAGATGTCTGTGAATCACCGTCGTTAATCGTGTTCCGGTATCATTTGCATAAATTATTTTGTTCTTTCGGTGACAGTTGAAAAGGCATATGTAGGTCGAAAAATAGCCAGCCTAGAACGTTCTATGAAAGGAGTAACAGTGGGTACGCAATAAAGCCAAAAAAAACAGAAAACGACAATCAAACACCAAAATGCAGTGGAATACACTGCAGGTCACTCATTTTTATTCATTTCATTTAAGAAAAAGTAAGATTTAGCGTTATTTAGCGTTCGCAGATCTCAGTAATATATTTCTCATACAAAGTCTCTTATATTTTCAACGGTCGCCTGTAGCGCGACACCGGCGCGTCACCTATGGTATGTAAATTACATTACACCCTTTCCTCGTAACGTGAGTTTGGGCCGCCTGTGATTACACTGTAAGTACGTTTCCCAGTAGAAAGCATATTGTGACGAACGGCGTCTGAATGAGACAGCACACACACACACACACACACAAAACGATGCGTTCGCTAACGCTTCCCTGCCCCCATCCCCTGCAGGGCACTAAAGTTGAATTGTCTAAAGAAAGGTGGCCACTTCTTTCGTTCGAGACTGGAAGCACACCAAAAGTGCAAGCAGGTCTGCCAATCTCCGGAAAAAAAATTAATACTGCCGACAAAAGTGAATTGTGTAAATTTTAGACTGATAGATTGCCTTCAGTGCTAATTGCAACAGAAAAGAAAACAATTCTTATTTTAAATGATGAGCCTTAGCTTAGGGCGAATGTCTTGCAGAATTGAGGCTACATTAATCCATAACAGTGTCAGATGGTTTTTAAAAAAATAAAATAAAACTAAAACATTCTAGTCACGTCTCCTACGCGCAAAATATCCGTTAGGTTAATATGAAGCGTATATAATTGTGTTTTGGTGTTTTATCGCTTTCCAATAAATGTCTATTTTGAGTGATCTTAATAATTACATGTGAATTTTATGCCTACAAGCAGATCTTTAATGCTAGAACGCAATTAAGAAACGTCCGTTTTTTGAAGGCTTGTCAAAGCTAAATGGTCTGAGACGATTATTTTGCGAAGCAGCTGTGACTTGTTTAAATTCCAGTTTTTAAAGTTCCTTGTATTACGCCTCGATCTATCACTGTTGATCGAAGAGGTCGTTTCACAGCTGGGTATGTATATTCGCAGGTTATTCAGCTCACTTGAGGTTTTATATATGAACGGCGACAACAAGTGGTTTACAAAACAATGTTAAACAGTTTCTTCAGCTTTCCGCAAGTGATAAAGACGATTACTTCAGTTAAGAACCCAACGGTCTAGCTTTAGCTTGCCAATTCTAGTCAAAGCACCAGGCTTAACGTGCAAATTTTAAGAAAAGTTTTAGCTGGGTTTGGTGTTCTATTGCTAAGATCTAGAAAATCATTTTCCAAAAGGTGTGCATCCAAATTCTAAGACAGAGTTTCGATCTCTGTCATCCTTGTAACGGATTTGCAAACAGGTATCCTATGAATCACCGGTGCACTAAACACTGCTTCGCTCTTTAGTTTCTTTGCCGTTAAAAAGAGAAAACAAAAACGACCTTTTAGATTAGTTTAAGGTAAAAAAAACCAAAAACAGTTAAATGTACAAATAGATACAAACAATCTAAACTGTAAGACGTCATAAAAAATTCCCCAAATTCAATCTGCTAAACATTGGGTTCTCTTTGATAATTCGCAATGAACTGTGCCAACCACAACAGTACAACAAAGACGATTGTTTATGCTATCCATGACATGGAATTTTACTCGCGCGGCGTCAGAGCATTCTACAGATTTCATCTCTTATCAATATCGAAACGTTGAGGCTGGCTGCCTTTCTCTACAACAATCTGGAGGAGAAAACCAAGAAAACTTAGTATGCCAAGCAGGTGTCAAGAAAAATCGAGACGGACAATTAAAAAAAAAATGGCGAATATTTTGACTAAAACTAGTCTTTTTCTCAGCAAAAGTCGGAGCGGCCATTAGACTATAAACCGGCATTTTGTCCATTGCATGTAGTTTTGATTGATTTTAGTCTGCTCGTGGTTGGCGCTTTTCTGATCCAAGATAGTGACATCGAGGTCAATATGAGACAAGCATCTTTTGGTGATAGCATCACGTTTGCAGGAAAAACAATAGACTTTTTTAAAAAAGCTGGAAACTAAGGAGTCTCGCGATGAGATCGATGAGACCCATTCGGAAATGGGTTTCCAGTCCCTAATATTTATCCAAGGCCTGACTTCTGAGGGATTTTACCATGCGATAAAAGCAAGTGATTTTTAAAGTTTACACCATGTATGTATTTCAGAATACGGTCTGTAGTATCGATGATGTAATTGTGTACGGTCGAAATGAGTTATGGGTAATTAAAAAGCACATGGTCAAGTGTCGAGTTGAATCTGTTGTTGTGTGCATTTATTTTGGTTAAATCCGGATGTTTCACTGACCGTGAAACACTACAATTGGCGACGAGGATAAAGTGATACGAAGATACGTCTGTTTGAAGGAAAGTTATGGCGACAAATGACGAACTTCGCGGAATTAAGCCATTTGATTGTCGAGGAGATAGCACGAGTGTGGGGCCAAGATGGCGGCGATGGCGAAAATCATTTCAATTTTACGTCGATGGTCGTGGAATCACAGCAGCCGCTCGAAAAAAGGCGTTGCTTTTACGTTGCGCAGGGATGGAAGTCCAAGAAATCTTTGAAACCTAACGGATCCGGGTGCACCTGCAGGGGAAGATGACGATGCATACATGGCTGCACTTCGAACACTCGATGCATACTTTACACCACAAGTGAATGTACCATACGAGCGACACATTTTTCGCCAAATGAAGCAAGAAGAGCATGAAACGGTCGATCAATTTGTTGTAAGGCTCAGTAATCAAGCTGCGAATTGTGAATTTGGTGCTACGAAGAATGAGCATATACGTGATCAAATCATTGATAAGTGCAAGGCCACAGACCTTCGGCGAAAACTTCTGGGAAAGGGACAAGAGCTAACATTGGCAGACACGCAGAAGATTGCTCGATCGTTGGAGTTATCTCAAACCCAAGCCAAACAGATCGAAGGTGATGTGGGAGCGTCTGTTAATGCCATCAAGGAAGACAACAAACCTGGAGGAAATGGGAAAAGTGATCAGAAGAGTCTGAAATGTTACCGATGTGGACAAAGTGGACATTTCGCACGTGACAAGTATTGTCCGGCAAGATCTAAAACCTGTACAAAGTGTCACATGGCAGGACATTTTGCTTCAGTCTGCAGGACAAAGAGTAAACAAGAGAAGAAGAAAAAGGACACTCGGAAACAAGGTGGACGAGGAAAAGTCAACTGCGTGGAGGATGGTGAAGATGATGAATATGCTTTTATTGTGGGACTCGGTAAAACATGGGACAGGAGTGGATCAGAGATAGTCGATTTACAAGTTGGAGGTGTCATTCTTAATGGAGTTCTCATCGACTCAGGATCATCATGTAATATCATTGATCAGAAGACGTGGGAAGAATTGAAGCAAAAAGGAGTAAAGTGCAAGTCAGAAAAGACAAATCAGAAATTGTATCCTTATGGAACTTCAGAACCACTGGACACACTGGGAAAGTTCGAAGCATCAGTAAACCTAGCTGGAAAAAATGTCACAGCTGAATTTATTGTCATCTGCAATGAAGGCAGGCCAATAATGGGCAGGAAGACAGCCATGGAATTAGATGCACTAATTCCAGGGACCACAAGTTAATGTTGTAAGTACACCAGACCTTGTTGATAAATACAAAGCATGTTTTGAAGGAGTGGGCAAGTTAACTGATTATCAAGTTAAGATCCATGTGAATAAAGAAGTCAATCCAGTTGTTCAGCATCCCAGGCGAGTGCCATTCAGTCTGAGAGAGAAAGTAGAGAGCAAGTTGCATGAGTTAGAGCAGCTGGACATTATTGAGAAAGTGAAAGGACCAACGCCGTGGGTCAGCCCAATAGTAGTAGTTCCCAAACCTTCTGGTGAGATTCGATTGTGAGTTGATATGCGCAGAGCGAATGAAGCTATTGTGAGAGAAAGACACCCAATTCCCACTGTTGATGAGGTCCTCCAGGACATGACCCAAAGCAGTGTGTTCTCTAAGTTAGATCTTAAATGGAGCTATCATCAACTGGAACTGAGTGAAGAATCACGTGACATCACAACATTCACAACACATGCTGGACTTTATCGTTACAAGAGATTAATGTTTGGTGTAACCTCAGCTCCTGAGATCTATCAGCATGCTATCCAGCAAGCTCTGCATGGATGTGAAGGAGTGCGTAATATATCTGATCATATCATTCTTCATGGTAAAGATGACCAGCAACATGATGAGAGGCTCGAGAAGCTGCTAGAAAGATTGCAACAAAGAGGTTTGACCTTGAATAGTGCGAAGTGCAAATTCAAGATGCCCCAGTTAGAATTTATGGGATACCTATTGTCTACACGTGGTATTGGACCGACAGAATCCAAAGTTGAAGCAGTAGTCAACGCCAGAGAGCCTGAGTCTGTAGCCGAAGTGAGAAGTTTTATGGGACTTGTGAATTTCAGTGCAAAATTCATTCCAAATCTGGCCACAGTTTCAGAACCACCTCGACAGCTGACACGAAAAGGTGTAACCTTCGAATGGGATGAGAAGCAACAAGAAGCGTTCAAAGCTCTGAAGGAAACACTAGCAAGTGCAGAAACATTAGCTTACTATGACAAAGATACCAAAACAAGAGTCATTGCTGACGCAAGTCCAGTTGGACTGGGTGCTGTTCTTGCTCAAGAACAAAATGGCAATTGGAGACCAGTCTACTACGCAAGCCGAAGTCTAACAGCAGTTGAAAGAAGGTATTCTCAAACAGAAAGAGAAGCTCTGGCTGCAGTCTGGGCTTGCGAAAGGTTCCATGTTTATCTATATGGAAAATATTTCGAATTGGAAACTGATCACAAACCACTTGAAGTGATCTATTCAAGTAAATCTCAGCCCTCTGCGAGAATCCAAAGATGGGTCTTACGACTTCAGCCATATGAGTTTACAGTGATGTATCGTCCAGGCCCACAGAACATAGCTGATGCTTTATCTCGCCTAACCCAAGAAATTTCAAACGAAAGCAAAAATGTGGCGGAAGAATACATTCGGTACGTTGCAGAGAATGCAGCCCCCAGAGCCATACCTATCCAGGAAATTGAAGAAGCATCTGCTGAAGATGAAGAAATTGCAATGTTAAGGAAGTGTGTTCAGACCAATGATTGGGCTGTCGGCGAGCCAGCTTTTAAAGCTGTGAGAAACGAATTAACTGTGCTAGGAAAGTTAGTGTTGAGAGGAACTAGATTAGTCATTCCGATGAAACTTCGCAAGCAAGTACTGGATCTGGCACACGAGGGCCATCAAGGGATCGTTAAGACCAAGCAAAGACTCCGTACCAAAGTATGGTGGCCCGGCATAGACCGTCAAGCAGAACAAAGGTGCAGAACATGTCATGGTTGCCAGCTTGTCGGGAAACCTTTGCCCCCAGAACCAATGAAGAGAACAGAGTTGCCTACACAGCCATGGCAAGACCTTGCGGTAGATCTGCTAGGACCCCTTCCGACGGGTGAATATCTACTCGTGGTTGTTGATTATTTTAGTCGATTCTTTGAAGTAGCTGTAACCAAATCAGTGACATCTGGCAAAATGATTAGCTGTCTGGAAGCAATGTTTGCTACTCATGGACTACCGCTGTCAATAAAAACAGACAATGGTCCACAGTTTGTGTCACAAGAGTTTGAAGTCTACCTCAAAGACAACAACATTGAACACAGAACGTCAACTCCAATGTGGCCACAAGCCAACGGCGAGGTTGAAAGACAAAATAGAAGTCTGCTGAAAGCGATGCGGGTTGCGCACAGCGAGGGACGTGACTGGCGAAAGGAATTGCAGAAATTCTTGCTTGGTTACAGAAACACGCCACACACAATTACTGGAGAGAGTCCTGCTAAACTGTTATTTGGAAGAGAGATTCGTTCAAAGCTCCCAGGTGTGGAAGAGTTGCGCTCAGCTAGTAATGACAGTGAAGTCTTGGACAGAGATCGTGAAAGAAAGCAAAAAGGCAAAGACTATGCTGATAATCTGAGAGGTGCTTGTGAGTCTAACCTGAGAGAGGGAGACAAAGTTCTTTTCCAGAAACCGAAGTCAGACAAGCTGTCACCGTCATTTGAAGCCACGCCCTATGAAGTGGTCAACAAACATGGAGGTCATGTGGAAATTAAGTCTCCTGCTGGCATTCACTACAAAAGAAATGTTACCCATCTACAGAAGTATGTGGAGGACAAATCACAGGAAACAGAAACCAGCAATCCTAAAGGGACTTTGTCAAAAGACCCAGAAACTAATCAGGAAGAGGAACCAAGAGTTTCAACTCAGCATTATGCGTTGCGGCCTAGGCACAATCGTCAACCGGTGAGACTAAAAGATTATGAACTTGGTTAAGACTTTGTTTACACAATGGACAGTTCTTGCGAAGGACATTTCACCTTTATGAAAATGTCATTTTGTATTGATTTAAGTCTTGGACATTGGATCATTTTTCCTTGAGTTAGTAGCCATTGAGAGACTGTTATAGCTTGTATTGTTATTTTGTTTAAGAAACCGGACTGGACGATGTATTCGGAAAAAAGGAGAGATTGTAGTATCGATGATGTAATTGTGTACGGTCGAAATGAGTTATGGGTAATTAAAAAGCACATGGTCAAGTGTCGAGTTGAATCTGTTGTTGTGTGCATTTATTTTGGTTAAATCCGGATGTTTCACTGACCGTGAAACACTACACGGTCAATAAAACGGACCCTTATATCTGAAGTGATCTACAAATGCATCTTTATATATCTGTCCATTTTTCGGGATAAGAGTCATTCACTAAGGGTAGAATATGTTGGAACACTGTAGCCTTATGTACGCCTGCTAGGCGTCTTGTCGTAAATAATTATCATAGCTTTCCTGTCATGAAGAGATTCTCTGTCAAGAAAAACGAGAGAACAGCGAGCCTAAAGAGGAACAATCACCCCTGAGGGGAGTTTTTGTTCTTGAACATTGATCTTTACTTTTTCGAGGAATCTTTACAATCGCCACTAAGGCCACATTGACGAATATCTACAAATGTTTTGTTTACTCATATGATGTTAACATGCCAGTGGCTTCGTGATTCAACCTCTATCACTGTAATTGCCAATGAAAACGGGAACTACAGGTAATCACGGTAATGCAGTAATTCTGGGTGAAAAGTAATGAAAATGCCAGACTGGTACATGTTGGCTGCTCTCATTCCTGGGACCTATATGATTTCAGTATTCTGCTGCCACACGCATTTGGTTAAAAGCTGCAAACGCTCTCTCCAAATAATAAAAAAAGAGAACTAATAATAACGCAAGTTCCGCTTAAGGTAATTTGTGCTCAAAATTGTCATTAAGGATTCTAGAATTAAATGTGATAAAATCGTCACCGCACTCTATTACCTAAATGACCCATTTGTCGTGATTTCGCAAACATGAATTTAAAGTTAGCTCCAAGATAACGATTAACATATTCATCAGTTTCTTTAATTTTGTAGTCTCTATGGCGCCACAATAGACAAAACGTCTTAGAAACACTGGGATACAAATTGTTAACGGCGGAGTAGGACTTTTGAATGTTCATCCGAAGTTCAAGCCTCTGGGTTGGCCATCTAGAAACCTTATATTATGTGCAAGGGGAAGGTTGAAAGAAGATTGTTTTTGTTTCAATTGTCATTTTTGCAGGTATTAGCTAGACTTAAGGTCTGAATATGAACAACAGCAGTACGATAAACAATGGTACCCAGGATTTTCCATCAGAGTGTCTTTATCTCCCGTCATCACCAGTGCTTCAATGGATAAAGAACGTTGTGTACTTGTTCATTCTCCTTTTAGCCTTATTTGGAAATGCATCAGTCATGTGGATAGTATACAAGCAAAGGCGCATGCACACAGCAACAAACTACCTTATAGTCAATATGGCGGTAAGCTGAGCTTTCCAAGTTACCCCAAGCCTCTGTTTCAAAGCGAGGTTAACTACAAAGCCATTGATATGAAAGTGACTTTTATTCTCATACAAATAAAACTCATTTTCACTAGAAAGGTTTTTGCACATTAGCCTTGTCTTTTGAGAGTTTTTTGATCTCTGATATGGGCTATTGTGATGTTCCATAGGGCAATAAGGACATGAATTTTGTCGATTTCGGTAAGGCCGATTTACCCTTTTTATTTTATTCTGGTTCGTACTCTTTCGTCCGCCTCGTCAACGATGAGTGCAACTGTCTTCAGCAAAATCCAAGTCACAAAAAGTCTCTGACCATTTACATTCATTCATTTGGATCCTTCATAAGCAATGGAATGTCGACTATCTTATCAAAAATGCAGAGAGCTCTAAACACTCTCCAAGGACATTCCCTCTGAAAACGTCAAGTTATTTCACTCCTTCAATCAGTAACACTACACGACTCCACCTTCAAAACATCTTTAGCTTTGATTTGTTCTGCGTTTAGAATCCATCAGTGTTAGTGAAAGTTGGTACAAATCGAATCAAAATAATAATAACACAAAAAGTGTGTAGTACGTTTACCACTAGTTATCTTGACACTTTTTTTCATAGGTTGGAGATCTTTTCATGGCCATCTGCAATATGATACCCACCACTATCAGTATGTTCCGTGGCATACACTCATGGGTGAATGATGGTCTTTTTGGACAAATTTCCTGCAAACTGCTTCTCCTCTCACAAGGATCATCGATGGCCTGCTCAATTATCACTCTTACAGCCTTGGCTTTTGAGAGGTACTTTGCTGTTGTTTTTCCAATGTGGAACGCCGTAATTGCAACGAAAACAAGATGGACGGTAGCTCTTGTTTGGATAGCTTCGTTTGCATATACATCACCAATAATTTATGCTGGAAAGGTCCGACTTTATAAAGGTGTTCCTTTTTGCATTGAAGAATGGGCCCCCGCGTTTGACCCTAAAAGAGCTCCAGCGATTTACACCATCGTTTCCTTTGTGTTATTGTATGCATTACCACTTTTAGTGATTGCTGTTTTGTACTCAATCATAATCGCCAAAGTTTGGGCGAGGCACATTCCAGGCAACGCAACTCCAGCAAACGTTCGACTCTTGAATAAATCCAAGAAAAACGTGTTGAAGATGTTGATGACAGTGGTTCTTGCCTTTGCACTGTGTTGGTTTTTGATGCACCTCAACTTGTTTTTGCAAGACTTCAGCGACATTTTCGGTCCTTGTGGAATTCCAGTGGGTATGCAGACCACCGGGTTTTGTTTGGTCATGCAAACAGTGCCATCAACTGCTGTATATATGTTATTTTCAGTCAAGATTTCCGACGCGGATTTAAAGATCTTGCGACGCCTTTCTTTCGGAAAAGATAGATCTTTGATCGAAAACAGTAAAGTTTAAAATGGTGTTTAATTAAAGAAAAATAAAATAAATTACCGCTTCTTAGGAAAGCAGACAAAACTATAGTACACAGCCAGGACTGGCACCACTCTGCAGAACGATGTACTTGTGCCGTCTTCACGTACCAGCTTTCCCTAAAATAAAATGATTTTTTTCTCATTTGAATAGCTCCTTCTCTAAAATTAGCAGAAAATAAAATAAAATGACCCTGTGCTACTTGAAAATAGTTGACTCTTATCTCCGATTTTCAGGCCTTTTCAAACTTGTGGCCACGAGACTCATCAGATATTTGGTTAGAAAACAGTTGTTATGACCAATCGCCTTAATAGGAGATTAAGATACTACTATCAATTTTCAGTACAGCTGAGGTAGTTTATGACACAGGTTATGGATGAAAAGTAGTCCTAATACATGTTTACTAATAGATACAAAAAATTCAGAGTCAGGATTGTTAAGAGGAATGAGCGAAGAAGGACTCACACGCTTTCTTAAGGTGGAGAGCCTTTATGTAGCACCATTACTATGTTATACCACAATCCATCATATCTTAGACTGCGCCAGAGACTTAACAAGTTAGCGTCCGTCTGCGACACAGGGACAAAATCCTTGTTCTGAGTCCCCGCTTGTGTACCCGCATTTGAATATGCGACATGAACGGCCTCTTGAAAATGTCATCGTCTGTTTGTTAATCAAGTTGAAGGAAATTCGAAATGTGTTTCCAGTAATTCTTTGAGTCAGTTGGGGGTTCTAAATAAGGATATAGGCCGGCGCTGCAGCGGAGACTTTACTTATCAAGGTTTATAGATTACGCCTTTGACGCTGGCTATCATATCCTTTCATAGACATTCAAATGCACAAACCAAAGCTATATTTGATAAATCAAATGGACAAAACAAAAGGAAACGCTAAAACTCTTAAAAATAAATTTTGCAGGAGGTAGAACAGTACCGTCATTCAAAGTACCTCTTTCGTCACAATGTTAAGACGTCTCGTAATAATAATGATAATATAGTCTTTATTTTATAAGATATTAACACACAAACATATCCTGTTTTAAAAGTATGAATGTAATAAGCAAGCTACAGTACATGGAATTAAAATAATAATAAGGAAGTTAAGGATCTAAGCGGTATTATATCAAAGTGTAAAGTTAGGCTGTTTACAAAAGAATTCATAAAACGCCAGCTCTTGTTTACTTTAAGTTTCAAGGCTGACTTTCTTCTAAGCTGGTATCTAGTGATCTTAACCTCCGGCAACATGTAATACAACGGGTGACCCTCTAAGCCCACAACTTTAATTCGTCTTTTTTTAGCTTGTTTTCCGTGGATATCAATGCTAAACGAGATGTACCTACGCTTTTCACATCTATCCAAATGAAAAAAAAATTGTGCAGTTTAAATATACATTGTATCACGTACGGAGAGGACAAAAATCCTATTTGAAAGATAAACTATCTTCGGTGGTTAAATTGATCGACTTCAGCGTCAGGTGGTTTATGAAAGAAATAAAACAAAACTAAAACAATATAGTCACGTCTCCTAACAGGGAAATTAATTCTACACCCATGCAAAAAGGAATAAGCGAATTTAGGGTGTGTTCCTTTCGGTGAATCCAAAAACGGATTTTAGATCCAAGAACGGATTTCGCGTTCCTTTCGGCAAATCCAAATCCGGATTTTTGATCTGGTGAATCATTTTTGAAAAAAGATTCATTGGATTTGAAATCCGAAGAATCCAAATCCAGATTAACGGATTAGTGATCTACGCTGTTCCATTCACAGTGGATCCGAAATTAGTCAGATGATCCTGGTATTTCCAGTTGAAGTATTCCCATAGAGGCCGTAGAGTTTCCTCGTTGCTGAAAACATTAGAAGATTT
This sequence comes from Porites lutea, assembly GCF_958299795.1. Lineage (NCBI taxonomy): Eukaryota > Metazoa > Cnidaria > Anthozoa > Scleractinia > Poritidae > Porites > Porites lutea. The sequence continues at coordinate 1,489,332 of NC_133204.1, forward strand.
TTCCTGGTACATTAAAATATCCATATACTAACCATTTGTCTCTAAAGATTGCTTGAAATCAGAAATAAGTAAAAGTAACAAATGGACTGCTATCTAACTACAAACTCGCTTGTAGACGCGACAGGCACTCGATCTTGTTACATAAAAAATCCGAGCTATGAAACTGGATCAAACTGGCCGACATTCTTTAGATAATTTTCAATTTTAATGCGCTTCTTTCTTTGTCTGTTTTATATGTTCCATCGTCGCTATTAGAACTGCCGACCACTAAATTCTGCACGGTATAATCCCATAACTTGTCAAAGAGTAGAAAACACCTCATTTTTTGAGAGGCTGTCATGCATATTGCACGCGTTGGCGAAAGGTTACCAAGGTTACAAATCCAATTTCGGATTTCACGTTCCTTTCGACCGCGAAATCTGGCAAATCTAGGATCAAAAATCCGTTTTTGGATTCGCTGAAAGGAACACACCCTTAACTGTCTTTAGTGTTTTTGTCAGTTTCTAATAAATTTAAATTTCGCTTGGTCTTAATATTTGCATGTAGAGTCTAGCACTGTAATATTAATATAATGCCTATAAACGCTTCTTTAATGCTTAAACAAAACGTCCGTTTTGTTAAAGGCTTGTCAAAGCTTACCTCTGGCTGACGTCTGAGAGGATTAGTTTGCGAAGCAAATGCGACATTCTTGAATTTCAGTTTCGAAATTACGTTATGCTGCACCTCGATCTATTGTTAGCTGATCTGAAAGCATGTTTCTCAGCTAGGTAGGTAATTTTTGATAGTTTCTTTTGTTTTTGGGTGTGGTAATGTATAATAATAAAGTTGAGACAAAGGAAAAATAAAAATTACGCGAGATAAAAAATAAACTCCAACATAGATTCGGTTGGGTTAGTCAAATCACTGAAGGATTTTTAAAGTATATATATATGTTACAAATGGAAGGAAACAACAAAAAGTTACCAAAACAACGTTCGATAAAGTAGGGAGTGAAAAACGTTTAGCGAGGAAATTCTGTTTCATGTATATTTAATCGCCTCCTCATTTCTTATATAACCCGGAGGGTTAATTGGCAGGTTGCAGGTTGTTCTAAACGCTATTAACCCCCGGACGTACGAGGAGGGGGCGGGGTGTCCTCTGAGGTTTTTCTGAGTTTTTTTTCCTACACGATAAAACAGCAGCCTCTGACGTTTTCATTAGCTGTTTGTTTGTCCCTCGCTCGTATTTCGAGATAAGTTTAGTGACGGTCAGTTACTATGGCTACGAGATATGACGTCATAAGTAGCAGGTGGTCAAGCCATTTTTCAGTGAAAATGTACGTTTTTTTAACTTCTTTCAACAATAAAAGTAAAGCTTGTGGATAAAATGATGAAAAGTGTTTATGTATGTGTTATTTTACTGTCAAGCACAAAAGTTACCATTTCTCGCGGTTTTAACCTGTTTCCAATTCTTGGTAAAATCCAAGATGGCGGCCAAGATGGCGACCATTGTTTGTGACCTCACAGGCCTCCGGCAGGGCCACCACCCATAAAATATACCTCATCTTGTTGAGATTATCAAAGGCTTCCACTGAAGGCAAAATCGTTTCGGAATACTGCAACATACCAAAAAATCTGGGAAGGGGTTCAATCAACCCCGCCCTCTTGTACAACGGTGGGGGTATGAATTTGCGTGTACGTCCAAGGGTTAAGAGCGTTCTTGATTCTATTGCATCCCAACTTGTTTTTGCAAGATTTCCGCGATATTTTCAGCCCTTGTGTCCCACCGGTTTTTTCTTTGGCCATGCAAACAGCGCAATCAATTGCTGTGTATAAGTTTTCTTCGGTCCAGATTTCCGAAACGGATTTTGGAGTAACTGCCCGGGCATTTCTAAGATATACCCCTATAACAGTGGCTACGCAGCTAGGTGGCTACGTAGTTACACGGCTACATGGCTACGCTTCTACGTTGCTACGCGGCAACGTGGCTCGTGGGCGACGTGTGTCTACGCGGCTACGTGGCTACGCAGCTAACCCTAACACTGACATTTACCCCAACAGAAAACCCTAACCCTAATCCTAACCCCAACCGTAACCCAAACCCAAAGCCCCGAGGTACGCGGCTACGTGGCTACGCGAGGGATAATAGCTTTGAGGTGGCTTGATACTCTACGTAGAATAAAAACATTAACCACAAAGGACTACACAGGACCGCAAATGAATATGCAGGAGAACGAGGAATCTACAAAGATCTGATCAGCACAAGTAATAAGTAGACATTTTAAATTCTGCAAGCAGAATACTGCAATGCTGATCGTACACCTTCGTACTACAAATTCTTTTGCGGTCCTGTGCAGTCCTTTGTGGTTAATGTTTGCATTTTATGTATTTTGGGGCCATAGATCTCTTATAGATCCGATATGCTGTAACTTTTGCTTGGTTCTGTCCATTTTTTTGGGTTGTTTTTGGAAAATCCTTTATTTTCTCTGCGAGATATCAACTTGACGTTCGGACTCTTGCCCTCCAGAAGACACGTGAAGGCATGATTCTGTGGATGTTGAGAGCTCTGGGTTGGGGCTTAAATCAGAGTGCGCGGATATTTTACATCAGAGCTTTCTCTGGTTGTCACGCCATACTGAAGAGCTACAATAACAGCGAAACAGCTGTCTATGGCTGCAATCCCGTTCTGTTTTGAGTTCTTTGGGTGTCGTGTTGTTGTCTTGCAGGGTCAGTGTTCACCTATGACGATCAGCATTGCAGTGTTCTGCTTGCAGAATTTAAAATGTCTATTCTACGTATTCCCGTTGGCAGGCAGGCAGGCAGCAAAAGTGGGAGGCAACCTGAGCAGCTAAATGGACAAACCCCCATTCTAATTCGGCATTTCTGCCAAAACGTTGACTTCGATCCAAAGCTGCGGTCATAAATTCTGCAATAAAGAGATTAAGATTCACGTGTACGCCAAACGGCAGACGTGAATTTGTACCACGTGACCAAGTTTTCCCCTTATTTTCCGTTTACTCTTTATTGCTTCTACATAAAAATAAGTAGTTTTATTCTAGTTTCAACTATAGGAATCGTTCGGGACTATTTTCATCTGCTTATTTTCTATTCTGAGAAATTCTTAACTTGAGTCTGACGTTTGCCGCTTGCGGTAAACGTGAATCTTAATCTCTCTAATGATGTCATCATTCCATTGTCGAAATTGCCCAACTACATAACCCATGTGTCACCACAGTTTCTTCAAGTCGGCGGTACAACACTCCGCCCGCCTGTCCACCACACGTTACCAACCCAGGTGCTGGAATTTTGCCGTCTTTATGGCTATGCCAAGCTATTGGCTACGTTTTTAAAAAGCTAAAACGTTTTTCCCATAAATTGTATTCCAAAAATTAAAGCTATATTTAGAAACTGTTTCCTTTCGTCTGTTGCAACGGATGGCAAGGCGAATTTTGCGACACGTAAACCTGCTATTGAAAATTATAGTGTGTTTTTTGGCACATAACCTCCGTGATAATTAAGAAATTTCGTATCTTTGGATTCAAACAAAACGCAAATAAATTTCAAATCTTATAATCAGCTGTATTTTGCTGTTGTCGAACATGTTCTCAATAAGGAACTCGTGGTAGTGTGTGAGTGGTTTCGTACCCTGAAAATGCAAGGCGCTGGTTCTCTCGCGAAAACCCAATGTAAAGCTTATCACTATTTGCTGAAGGTATTGCCTAACCACTAGTTGATAGAGCCGGTAGATCTGTTTGGGCTAACATTGGACGATTCCCTGATTTTTGGAAAACACATTACGAAAATTAGCAAGAAAGTTGGAAAGCAACTAGATGTTCTTTGTAGACCAAAGAATATATTATTATCGTTTCAGACCAAATTCTGCCTTTATCATTCCTTCCTAATAATGTCTCATTTTTATTACTGTTCCTTTATATGGCATCACTGTTTAAAATCTGATAGTGAAAAACTGGAGAGGTTGCATGAACGAGCACTTCGTTACTTGTACAGTGACGAGTCTTCACAAACTAGCATTTTTTATTTTTTTATCGTATTGGTTACAGTATTGTGGATCGACATATCCAGAACTTGTTAATTATTGTATTTAAGACAATAATTAAAAACAATTATCCACCTGAATATCTCAGAGACCTATTTCGGTTAAGAGACAACATAAAAAACCTGAGAGGGGTTAACAAGCTGCAAGTACCGAAACCTAATACGACTCGTAAGGGCAAGAACTCAATAAAGTACTTGGCGGCTATTACTTGGAACAAGATTTCTGATAACTTAAGATCCCTAAATACATTGTCAGCTTTTATAAAAGCAGTCTGCGGGCTAAGGTTCTAGCTAATTCTCAATAATATCTATATTTTATTATGTCATTAGGCTTTTTATTGTAAATAGCTATCTCACGTAATTTTAGGCTTTATACTGGAGAAATGTGTCTTAGACACCAAAAGCTTTATTTGCATGACCATAAAGGAATTACAGTATTGCAAAAGCTATAAGTCTAAATTTAAGAACTAATTCAACTAATTAGTACGTGCAAAACATTACAAAACGTTACAGTTCTCATTTATTCATTCTTTGATATTAATTTGGTTCTTAATTCAAAGCATTGCGAGATAAATGAAACTAATTGACAGTTAATTAAATAATCAGAAGAATTCATAAGAAGAGATATTAAAGTATCGTGTGAAAGTGATTTGAAGTCAGGTATTTTAGTTTCTAGTTTGGAGAAAAATATGTCTCTGATCTGAGAATAAGCCTTACAATCTAGTAAGAAATGATTTTCATCTTCGATTTTGTTACTTGTACAAAGGTGACATATCCTTTCATTGCGAGGAATGTTTTCGTATCTACCTGTTTCAATTCTAAGTTGATGACTACTTATTCTAAATCTAACTAATGCTTTTCTCGAAGGATTTTTTCTTGTTAAAACTAGGTACGGCGAGGGGCTATAGTCGTCTTTGATTGTACAATAAAAACTGAGTTTTTGTGATTGTTGAAGGGTCTGATTCCAGTAAGAGATGTATTTATTTTTCATTATGCCGATATACCTATTAACTATTGAGTCACTCAATGAATTACAGGAAAAGTCATAGTTTAGATCATAGTAGTCAACCATTTTCATGAGATTAGAGTAAAAGCTAGTTTTTCCGTTATGATGAAGGTCAATTGAAATTTGTAAGGCCTGTTTAACTATAGAATCTTCATCTTTACCTCTCAGATAGTCTAAGTAATGTAGAATCTTTTTATTTATATCAATGATCATGGGAAATTTACTGAGTTCAGCTCTACAAGCAATGTTGGATGCCTTGTTATGTACTTGTAAATAACGTTTACAGAATTGCAAATGGGTTTTTTCAATTGCAGAGCTGTCCCAGGACTTAAAATCTGATTTAACAAAAGCACCCCAAACTTCACTGTTGTAGGTTAGAATTGGTGAAATCATAGAGTCAAAAATTTTACACGCAAGTGAGGACTTAAGACTATTCAAATCCGTGTGCCGCCTGAGGCTGAAGAGCGCGTGAAGAGCTTTTTGTCGGAGATGTTCAAGCGAAAGTGTAAAATTTCCGGAAGATGTAATGCGAGTTCCTAAGTAAGTATAGTTTTGGACAACGTCGATTACTTCATTGCCTATGCGGAAGTTATGTCCACATTTTCGTGTGCATCGTTGAAAAATCATTATTTTGGTTTTCTTAGGATTTATTCTAAGCATCCATGAGTTGCAATATGAAGATAGTACGTTAAGGCAGTTTTGTAGACCAAGTTTGGATCGCGATAATATTATCAAGTCATCTGCGTAAAGGAGAGAGTTGAGTCTGGTGCCATTTGGTAACACGAAGGGGTCTGATAAAGCATTGTCAAATGAGAACGCTAGATCGTTAAGGTATAGGTCAAAGAGCAGAGGGCTTAAAATGCAGCCTTGCCGCACTCCTCTTGCGTATTGAAAAGATCGCGTTTTGTTATGTCCAATCCTGACAGAGCAGGTAGACTTCGAGTATAGACTCTTAATTAGACTAGAAAACTTAACTTGGACATTGATCTTAGATAACTTATAGAGAAGCCCATCATGCCAAACCGAATCAAAGGCTTTCCTAAAGTCAACAAAACACGCATATATTTTCTCCTTGTGACAATGGACATATTTGTCTATTGACTATTTTCCAATTGCCCATAATACACTCTGTTTGCCCCCCAAATTTTGCATAACTTATTGTCTTAAAATGCTCTTGGGAAAATGCAAAACTCCCAGGAGCATTTAAAAACAATGGTTTATGCAGAATTTGGGGGGCAAACAGAGTGTATTATGGGCAATTGGAAAATAGAGAATTAATGTTCGAAGTGTGAGGACATGATCTGCTGTTCTATATTATTTGCTAGAAAACCAATTTGAGACTTGTGAAGTATATTATTTAAGTCAACGTGCTTTAGAAGTCTCTGATTGAGAATTGAACAAAATAGTTTTCCAATACAACTGGAAATACAAATTCCACGGTAGTTTGATGGATCGCTTTTAGTACCACATTTAAAAATTGGTGTAATGAGGCCATCACACCACATTTGGGGCATAGTTCCTAAGCCGAGGACCGTGTTAAATAGTTTTAGATAAACAGGCATTAATTCGTTTAGGCTAGATTTGATCATTTCGTTTTTGATTTTGTCTGAAAAAGAAGATTTGTTGTTTTTGAGTTTTCCAGCTGCAGTGCGAATTTCACTTTCAGTGATGAGGTAATCCAAGGAGTGAGATCGTGTCGTAATATCCTTTGAATTCTGCAACTCATCTATAATTGCCTCCTGCTGTTCATTAAGGGGTTCATTCGAGTGCAAAGATTGAAAGTGCGACATCCATTTTTCTTCAGAAATTGGAGGGGTGTAGGTTTCCTTCATAGTGTCGTCCATTGACTTCAGACAGTTCCAAAAGCTCTTATTGTTCGAATTTTCGACCGTATTTTCAAGTTCACAGATCTCGTTGCTATAGTATTCGTTTCTCTTATGTTTCAAAAGGTTTTTATATTGTTTTAAGACGTTGTGATACTTTTCCCTGAGGGTATTGTTTAGAGGATCTCTATGTTTTTTATTAGAAAGTTTCCGCAGTTCATGTCTTTTATAGCGGCATTCTTTGTCGAACCATATTTTGTTCGAAGATATTTTGCAACGTCGGTTTTTTGCTGATTTGATCTCCAAACAGCGTTTGGCGGTTGAAATAAGAATATTTTCTACAGCATGAAGGTTCATGTCAACATTTCTCGTGATTGTTGTAGTATTCATAAAATCGTGGATCATTCTTTGAATGTCTTCAGACTGTAATGTAGCTCTAAATTTTTGTGACGAATCGTTTTCCCAAAAAAACTGTTTTGGTAAAGGAGTCAAAGAATTATTTATAATTGCCTCGTTTGATGAATCATTATCTAAATGACGGTTAACCTTAAGCCATGTTATTATTGGACTATGATCTGATAAACTGTTCGGCTCTTTCACTACAAAGATGTTATATTTCGTAGCAACTCTTGGTCACATATGAAGTAATCAATGACGCTGATTCCCGATTTACCATGAAATATAGGTCTGCCTAACGAGTCGCCATTAATTCTACCATTTAAAATTCTTAAATCCGCCCTTCTACAAATTTCCAAGAGTCGTTTTCCGTGATTATTCAAATCATTGTCAAAACTTTTTCGTTGGGTGGCGCATAACGAAGATTCAGAAAAATCGTTTGTTATTATCTTATTACCTTCTTGAAAAGCTCGATAGGATTCTTTAAAACATTCATCACATATTCTGCAGGATGTGTCTAATAATGTGTCAAACTTGATTCACTGCGACGCATTCAAATTCCAAGCCAAATCTGGCCTACTAACAGGCCAAAACATTTTCGATAATCACTGTTTTGACGTTTAATGCTGTTTTTTTTTAATTAATGCGCACCATGCGAGAAGAGCCTCCTTTTGTCTTGTTTTTTACTGAGACTCTGCTGGCAGGGTGATTAACGCACGCTACATACATACCATCAATAATAAAATATTTGAAAAAACATACAGATTTTTCTTTCCTCACGGTGGTTATATTTGCCTACGCTGCGAGCTGCATGGTTTCCCTCTTGCATGGCTTTTAGCGTTAACCAAGTGGTTCGCTTGCTTGTTGGATTTTCAATGGCAGGTCTAGATGTCGCAAAATTAACTGATTTCAAAGATTTTGGTTTATCGTTGCCATGGTAATATCGATTTTACTTAACACTACATTTTGACAAACTTCAGTCTGAGATTAGATAGTGGTGAAAATTTTCTGGCGGTTTGTTTTGACAAGGATAAAATCACTTTCTAAGGCGGTTGAAAAATATCGGTATGGTCTCCGACTGAAAATAGTATCGAATCAGCTTAATGCTATGCCTAGGAAAATCACCGAACAACAATATTTATGGTTAGTAGTCCCTGGTAAAAATTTTTCGTAGAGCGATTTTCGGTAAGTGTTCGTTATTTGTTTTATCAGACAATGGACGAAAAGATCAAAAAATGGCCTGTTCGTTTTCCCGCCAGAGAAAACCCTAATATGGAGAAGGCATTGTTCGATTGGCCAATCGTGTTGCAGTATGACGTCAAAGCGAAGTATCGATTGATTTCTAGAAAGTTCTCGGGCATGAAATTTTTTCACCCGAGCGTTCGCTTGACTGACCAAAAGCCACGCTCGTTTCTATCCGTTCGATAAACCAATCAAATCGCTCTATTTTCCGGTTCGTTTGTTGTTTCTTTTTTGATTGCGCGTTTTCATTTCAAGGTCATACGAAAGTCGCCCTACCTTCCTCATAACTCTGCAGGAGCATTTTTGAATGGTTAAAGGCACTGAACAATGACTTCAGCACAGAATTGACCTAAAACAGCAATATCCTTGTGACAAGGCTTTCTCTAAACTAAAGAAATGGTCCTTTGCTAACACAAGTCAGGGCCAGTGGGCGTTGAGTGATTCAGCCGTCATACGGTTTTCCCAGTTTGCCTCCACGGGATTTTGAGGATAAAGCTCCAAAACCAAAAGAAATTAAGGGCATATATCACAAGCAATTTTTACATGTTCTAGCACGAAATGTATCGTGCACCACCAAATGACGTTATAACTGGCAGACAATTGATTAACTGAATCTGTTCTGCGCTGCGCGCAAAATTATCCAATCCTCTCTCACTTGCAAAGAATGGTCGACTCTCAATGCAAATGCTTAGTAATTTTTTGCATCATGTATGCTGTTTTTAATGCTGAAAATTATTATAAACGTGATGTAGACGAATGAATGGCACTGATAGCTAAAATTGATCCGTCTGCCCATCTCTCTCTCTCTCTACCTCTGGGGATAAGAGTATCTATATGTATACAGCATATGAAAATGTTACGTCATTAAAGCCCAATATACGCCTATTTAGCGGCTTGTTTTTAATCATGGACATGGTAAGAGATCATTCTCTACCAGGGAAACCGTGAGAAGAGGAGGCCTAAAGAGGAGCAATCGCCCCTTGAGGCACTTATTAAGAAATCTTTACCCCTAAGGATTAATCTCTAAAACAGCCGCTGAGAAAGAAGCCGGTTCTCGAGTGTTTCGTTAACATGCCAGTGTCTTCGCGACTTAAACTTTAATTTACCATTGTAATTACGGTTGGTGTAATATCTTAACGATTTTACCGACCCAATACGTGAAAATGTAAATGTTAAATGTAAAAATTGCCAACAGCAAGGTAATACCGGAACCCCGCCTTACGACCACCTAGGTAACACGATCACCAGTTAATACGGCCAAATTTTTTTGGTCCACTGGTGACCGTATCAACGGGGTTCCACTGTACATGTAATCACGGTACTGGAGTGATTTTGTGTCAAAGGGTAATTAATAGCCGACTATTTCTAATGCAAACTGCTCTCTTTCCCGAGACGTTTGTGATATGAGCATTTTGCCCTCACACATTCAAATAAATACTAAAAATAAAGGAAAAATGCATTTTGTGCTTATTAACATCCGTATGTGGGGCAAAGAACTCGTAAAAACACTTTATCCAGATTATAAAAAAGAGCTCATTACTGCGCTTTTCAATCACACCTGAACCCTGAAGTGTAAAAGCCGCCTTCACTAATGCGTCTAGTTTCGCTGCCGCCAATCATAACTGCGATCACAAGCAACGAACCTTGGGTGCGTTTTTTTTGGGAAAATGCAAATCCGGATTTCCGAATCCAAAACGGATTTTGGGTTTTTTTAGGCAAATCCAAAAACGGATCATGAATTCATAAAATCCACACTCTAGGTGGATTCTTCGTATCAAATCCCAATCCAGATTTTTGAGATTCACAATCTGAGCGTATTGCTAGACTGTTTTTAAACCCTTACTTGTCATGTTTTTTTCCAACTAATTAAAAAAACAATTCCTCGCCTTCAGTTTTTAATTCTTATAATTTTACTATCCTAAGGAGTGTATTCTATTCGAGAAACGTTTGTCTCATACATTTCGTACATTCATTCGTGGCTTACGTTGTTTTTTCTTCTTGTCTTCGCCGTGAGAATCAGTTTGTTATTGTTTTTTTTTCCACGAGGAGCACGAGGACATGCCGTTGTCATGGTAAATGATCCTTTTTCGGATCTTCCGTTTTTTGGTAGTGAAGAATCCGTGTGATCTGAAATCACAAATCCGTTTTTGGATTCTCCCAAAAAAACGCACTATATGTTTGTCTTTTTCGCAGGTGTTGGCTAGACGTCAGGTCTGAACATGAATAACAGCAGTGCCATAAACAATGGTATCCAGGATTTTCCATCAGAGTGTCATTATCTCTCATCATCACCAGTTCCTCAATGGATCAAGAAAGTTGTGTACCTGCTCATTCTGCTTTTAGCCTTATTTTGAAACGCATCAGTCATGTGGATAGTATACAAGCAAAGGCGCATGCACAAGGCAACAAACTACCTTATAGTCAATATGGCGGTAAGCTGAACTATTTAACTAAAACCTAACATTTTTTCAAAGACATTTTCACTGTTGAGTATAATTTTAAACGTAAAACTCATGTAACGAAGTCCAAAGAGCTGTTAGGAAAGATAAATTGGGTTCTTTCAACTGATGACCCTCCGAATACTCATTGATGTCTTTGATTCGTTATTAGCCACGTCAGGTGTACCCTACCACTCTCACATTTTGACAAATGTTTGACAAGTTTTCCTTAGATCTTAAATAGGGAATTTTAGATCCAACGACGCGGACGACAAAGAGAAGGTCATAAAAATAATTGGTGTAATTAGCAAAACAACAACTTCCCACGTGCATCACACTTTTTGTACACTTGAAAATCGATGCCTGTTTTCAATCATTTCAACCAAGTTCTGAGTTGGATGAAAAAGTTGAACAACCAAACCAACCAATGAACAGCTTTTTCGCAATAGAACCTCAAAAAACCCAACCAACCAAAAACTGTTGGTTCAAATTTTAGAACACGACCTAGGAAGTATTTTGCCACTTTTCTTGGTAGGTTGGAGATCTTTTTATGGCCATCTGCAGTATGATACCCACCACTATCAGTATGTTCCGTGGCATACACTCATGGGTGAATGATGGTCTTTTTGGACAAATTTCCTGCAAACTACTTCTCCTCTCACAAGGATCATCGATGGCCTGCTCAATTATCACTCTTACAGCCTTGGCTTTTGAGAGGTACTTTGCTGTTGTTTTTCCAATGTGGAACGCCGTAATTGCAACGAAAACAAGATGGACGGTAGCTCTTGTTTGGATAGCCTCGTTTGCATACACATCACCAATAATTTACGCTAGAAAGGTCCGACTTTATAAAGGTGTTCCCTTTTGCATTGAAGAATGGGCCCCCGCGTTTGATCCTAAAAGAGCTCCAGCGATTTACACCATCGTTTCCTTTGTGTTACTGTATGCATTACTACTTTTAGTGATTTCTGGTTTGTACTCAATCATAATCGTGAAAGTTTGGGCGAGGCACATTCCAGGCAACTCAACTCCGGCAAAAGTTCGACTCTTGAATAAATCCAAGAAAAACGTGTTAAAGATGTTGATGACAGTGGTTGTAGCCTTTGCTCTGTGTTGGTTTTTGATGCACCTCAACTTGTTTTTGCAAGACTTCAGCAACATTTTCGGTCCTTGTGGGATTCCAGTGGCTATGCAGACCACCGGGTTTTTGTTTGGTCTTGCAAACAGTACTATCAATTGCTGTATATATGTTATTTTCAGTCAAGATTTCCGACGCGGATTTAAAGATCTTGCGACGCCTTTTGTTTCGGAAAAGATCAACTTTGCTTCTGGAAAACACACCAGGAGCCACAATGGATACGACACGAGATAGTCAGAAAAGCTCTCTCAAGCCACAATCTTTCAGCTTACCGATAACACCAAAGTTTAAAATGGTACTTGATTAACGAAAAATTAAATAAGTCACTACTTTAGAATAAGGACAAAACTGTAGTACAAAGCCAGGACACACCACTCTACAGAAAGACTGGTGCTACCTGAGTTAGGTACCATCCTTCCTCAATATAAAAATTCTGAATATTCTTTTTTCTAATATGAGCAGAAAATAAGATAGTAAGATGTAAATTGTACTGTCACAATTTGTAATTATCGTCGCACTTTGTAATACCTGTCGCAATTTGTAATAAACCATGTCGCGCTTTGTAATAAAAAAGCTGTCGCTTTTAGTAATAACTGTTACTTTGAAATAAACTAAGCTGTCGCAATTTGTAACAAAGTGCGGCGCACTTTGTAATAATTTTTTGAGAGTTATTCAACTTATTTCGTCAACATTAATATAATGCCAAAATATGAATGGTACTTCGTTAACAAAAATGATGACGTCTGCACTGAAACACGTAACTTACAAAATTACGTTTATAATTTATATCTCCGCTCATTCAAACCATTTAACTTTATTCGCGGTCCTAAACATTTTTTTTAAAAATAATGTTGATTAGTTATTTAATATACGAAATTCTGTATTCTTAAACCTCGCTATTTTACCAGATGGTTTGCATGCAGTGGTTACTTGGGGGGTGTACTCCTTCATATGGCCAATACAGGGATGTGCCGTTGGACAGAGCGTTGTCAGAGTACAGAATGTAGACACACTAGACACAAACGAGCCATTATTAAAAGGCATTTAATTTCCACATATCGTAACATCCATCCTTGCATCCGGGACACCGGGAAAGCTTTCCTTTTTAGATCTTATCACAGGTCGACACAACACCGTCCTGGTCTAACGAGCAATCTTAAAAGAAGTAATAGTGGCTTCTATATTTTGGCCAACTTAATCAGACGAGGCCTGTAAAAATGCAAATTGTAATTTACTGCAAATAAACAAAAAAGCGTCACCAGAGGCAAACCGTCGAACCACAACAGAAACATAAACGCAAAATCCAATTAGTCGGTGGCCAATACCTTTGTATGTACCTGTTTTTTTATAAAACTCACTTGGGGTTATACACTGAGCCAGCTGACCATTTGGTCCATTATTCTCTCTTGATTTGGTCCCATATAGGAGCAAAAGGAGTATCATTCCATATTAAAACAATTTCTTTCTATGGAACCCTCTAAAGGAAATACCGTGGCGATAGTAAAAAGTTCTCCTTCACTGCGTGCAACTCGTAAGACCTTGAAATTCTTCAAAGCGTGTTCAGGATTTTTTTTTCCCAAAAAATGGAAAGGATAATAAACCAAACCATCCATGGCTACTTGAGTTACCCTTGGCTATATCTAAGGATCAAACCAACGACACAAAGCCAACAAGGTAAAAAATGATACCGTATTTAAGGTCTGAGATCCTCAGCGGTACTTAGCTACCAAGACATGACTCTTTTGTTGTAAATGTTGCTTTAATTTTGTTACTTAAATATTTTTGAATTTAAATATATGAAATGATTCATATCTTTTTCTTGGTGATATGTCACAGGTTTAATGTCTTTCATAAAAGCGATTCTCGTTGGTCATGTGATCAATTAAGGCAGAAAAATTTATAACGGAAGACATGCATGTTTGACCAAAGAAAATAATTTAAGTTTATAAAAAAGTGCGATGGAATTATTACAAATTGCGACTGCTTAGTTTATTACAAAGTGCGATGGACAGTTATTACAAATTGCGACAGCTATTTTATTACAAAGTGCGACACGGTTTATTACAAGTTGCAACAGTTATTACAAAGTGCGATGGATTTATTATAAATTGCAACAGGTATTACAAAGTGCGATGATTATTACAAATTGCTACAGTACATAATATTACTATGAATTTTAGCTGAGAAAGTTAATTAGGCACTTACAAGTAATTAATAAATCGTTAGAACCGGTTTGTTATTGTGACAAATAAGAAAACCACAGCCCAATTTTCGGTTGTGAAAAAGTAGTCTTAATCTTAAGACTTGATTTAAAAATAGCCCGTAAATATCTTAGTCAGGATTTTTTTATGTGACACCGGAATACATCCTATCCTTGATGTCAAGGTCGTTTAACAAATGAAAATGTTCAAACCACAGCCATTTTTGGTAAATCAAGTGGACAAAACAAAAAGAACTATAACTTATATAATTTAGTTTTCTGCATAGGAAACTGCCCACCTACCACTCTTTTAAGCCATCATTTTTTTTTCCTAAGTAAGAAGTAAGTGATAATGTTGGCTTAGGGGAGGGGTAGATGGGCAGTTTCCCAGAAACCTAAACTGATCCATTTACAGTACGCTTTTTTTTTACAATATTACACTGTAAGTACGTTTCCCAGTAGAAAGAATATTGTGACAAATGGCGTCTGAATGCGACAGCACACACGCACACACAACAAAAAAAGCCAATTAGCTAACGCTTCCCTGCCCCCATCCCCTGCAGGGCATTGAAGTTGAATTGTCTAAAGAAAGGTGACCACTTCTTTCGCTCGAAACTGGAAGCACACCAAAAGTGCAAGCAGGTTTGCTAATCTCCGAGGAAAAAATGAAAACTGCGGACAAAAGTGAATTGTGTGAATTTTAGACAGTGCCTTTCAGTGCTAATTGCAACAAAAAAGAAAACAATTCCTATCTTAAAGGATGAGCCTTAGCTTAGGGCGAATGTCTTGCAGAATTAAGGCGACATTAATCCATTACCGTGTCAGATGGTTTTTTAAAAAAATAAAACTAAAAAATTCTGGTTACGTCTCCTTCCTGCAAAACATCCACTAGGCGAAAATTATGCGTAATTTTAAATGTGTTTTGGTGTTCTTGTCACTTTCTAATAAATGTTCATTTTGAGTGATCTTGATAATTGCATGTATAGAGTCTACGCTGATATGAATATTATGCCTACAAGCAGATCTATTATGCTGGAGCGCAATTAAGAAACGTCCGGTTTTTTTGAAAGCTTGTCAAAGCTAACTTCTGGATGACGTCTGAGAGGATTATTTTACGAAGCAACCGTGACATGTTTAAATTCCAGTTTTTAAAGTTCCTTGTATTACACCTCGATCTATCAATTCTGATCTAAGAGCTTGTTTCACAGCTAGGTATGTATATTCGGCAGGTTATTCAGCTCACTTGAGGTTCTATATATGTTCGAAATGAACGGTGACAACAAGTGGTTTACAAAACAATGTTAAACAGTTTCTCGACGAGCTTTCCGCAAGCGATAAAAAGGCTTACTTCAGTTAAGAACCCAACGGTCCGGCTTGCCAGTTCTAGTCAAAGCACCAGTCTCAAAGTGTAATCTTAAGTAAGGTTTAGCTGGGTTTGGGATTCTGTTGCTAAGATCTAGAAAATCATTTTCCATAAGGTATGCATCCAAATTCTAAGACTTCGGAGTTTCGATCTCTGTCATCCTTGTAACGGATTTGCAAACAAGTATCCTCTGAATCACCGGGTGCTCTAAACACTGCTTTGCTTTTTAGTTTCTTTACAGTTAAAAGGAAAAAAATAAAACGACCCAGACCAGATTAACGTAAAAAAAAAAAACAGTTAAATGTCCAAAAAGATACAAACAATCTAAACTGTAAGAAGTGATGAAAAATTTCCCAAATTTAATCTGCTAAATATTGGGTTCTCCTTTGATAATTCGCAATGAACCGCACTACAGTATGTGCCACCACAAGACTTAACAACAAAGACGATTAGTTATGCTATCCATGAAATGGAATTTTACTCGTATGGTATGGTCAGAGCATTCTACACATTTCATCTCTTATCGATGTCGAAACGTTGAGGCTTGCTGCCTTTCTCTACAACAATCTGGAAGAGAAAAACAAGAAAACTTAGTATTCTAAGTAGATGTCAAGAGAAATCGAGACGGACAATTTAAAAAAAAATGGCGAATATTTTGACTGAAACTAGTCTTTTTCTCAGAAAAAGTCGGAGCGGCCATTAGACTATAAACTGGCATAATTGTTCATCAGTTACTATACATTGCATGTAGTTTTGATTGATTTAGTCTGCTCGTGGTTGGCGCTTTTCTGAGCCAAGATAGTGAGATCACGGTAAGTATGAGGCAAGCATCTTTAAGTGATAGCATCACGTTTGCAGGAAAAAAAAAGTTGACTTTAAAAAAAAGGTGGAAAATAAGTTGTCGCGATGAGATCGATGAGACCCATTCGGAAATTGGTTAATCCCGAATATTTATCCAAGGCCTGATTTTTGAGGGTGATGCAATAAAAGCAATTGATTTTGAAAGTTTAGCTCCTGTAATCATGTTTATTTCAGAATGCGGTAAAAAAAAACAAACCCTAATATCTGAAGATATCTACAAATGCATCTTTATCTCTCCATTTTTCGGGATAAGAGTAGCTATGCACTAAGGGTAGAATATGTTGGATCACTGTAGCCTTATACACCCCTACTGGGCGCCTTCTTGTCTAAATAATTATCATGTAGCTTCGAATTCCCTGTCATGAAAAGATTCTCTGTCAAGGAAAACCGAGAGAACAGCGAGCTTGAAGAGAAACAATCACCCCTGAGGGGAATTTTTGTTCTTGAAGATTCTTGAATCAATACTTTTTCGAGGAAACTTTACAATCACCCCTTAGGCCACATTTAGGAATCTCCACAATTTTTTTGTTTACTCATATGATGTTAACATGCCAGTGGCTTCGTGATATAACCTTTATCACTGTAATTGCCAATGAAAACAGTAAATTACAGGTAATCAGGGTAATGCAGTAATTCTGAGTGAAAAGGTTATGAAAATGCCAGACTGGTACATGCTGGCTGCTCTTATTCCTGAGACCTATGTGATTTCAATATTCTGCTGCCAAACGCTCTCTTCAAATAGTAAAAAAGAGAACTAAAAATAACGCAAGTTCCGCTTAAGGTAATTTGTGTTCAAAATTGTCATTAAGGATTTTAGAATTAAATGGGCTAAAATCCTCCCCTCACTCTATTACCTAAATAACCCATTTGTCGTGATTTCGCAAACATGAATTTAAAGTTAGCTCCAAGATAACGATTGACATATTCATCAGTTTTTGCTTAATTTTGTAGTCTCCATGGCGCCGCGATAGACAAAACGTCTTAGAAACGCTGGGATACAAATTTTTAACGGCGGAGTAAGACTTTGAATGTTCATCTGAAGTTCAAGCCTCTAGTGAATGGTTTGGCCATCTAGAAGCCTTATATTATGTGCACGGGAAAGGTTGAAAGAAGATTGTTTTTGTTTAAACTGTCATTTTTGCAGGTGTTAGCTAGACTTAAGGTCTGAACATGAACAACAGCAGTACGATAAACAATGGTACCCAGGATTTTCCATCAGAGTGTCATTATCCACCGTCAACACCAGTGCTTCAATGGATAAAAAACGTTGTGTACCTGTTCATTCTCCTTTTAGCCTTATTTGGCAACGCATCAGTCATGTGGATAGTATACAAGCAAAAGCGCATGCACACAGCAACAAACTACCTTATAGTCAATATGGCGGTAAGCTGAACTTTATTCTTTGAGCTAAAAGCGCTTAACATTTTTTAAAGAAAATTTAACTGTTGAGGATAATATTTGTTGTAAAGCTCCGGTAAACGAAGTCCAGCTGAAGAGTTGTTACATCTATTAGGTTCGTTCAACTGATGACCCTCCGATTCACTCATTGATGTCATTGATTAATCATTAGCCACGTCAGGTGTACCTTGCCACGATCCACTAACATTTTGAAGCAAATCAAGGTAGAATATAAGATATTTTTCAGGCGGGATAATGTGGTCTGAATTTTTTATCCTATTTATGTGCTGCGGTGTTTCCAGATAGCACTTCCCACTCGGTAGCCATGGTTCTTTTACTTCTTCATCAATGGAGACTGCTACCCCTTATCAATCTGTTTCGACTTTTCATCCTATCGATGCCTTCCCTGACACGTTATCTTTGATGGTTCCCTGTAAGTAGTATAGGGCGCACAGGTTACTCCTCTTTTTTGCGCAGGAATTTCATTAACTTGCGCAGGAATAAATTAACGCCGATAACGTCATAGCCTTTTGTCTTTGGCCCCGTCCACACGTATCCGGAGATTTTTGTATCCGCAAATTTTTTTATGCGGATACAAAAATATCCGCGTCCGCACGTAGCGTATACGAATTGTATACAACCGTCCACACGTATCCGATTCGTATCCGGACATCTCAAAGGATTAGTCAACAGAGCATGCGCATTACAAAGAAAGCTGAGCCTGCGATAATTTTGGCGCCAAATTCGCGGCTTTCGTGTTTGTTTACTTGAGGTTTCAACACGTGTGAGCTTGAAGAGCGAAAAAAATTCCTGTTAAAAAACACCATAAAAAAAGTCTCAATTAAGAGAAAAACAGAAAAAAACCGAAGACAACTCATTTGTTTGGACGGACGATGAAGTCCTAGTAGCATTGAACACACAACGTTTCTGCTCGCCGCCATTTTGGAAAATCTCGCGCGGAAAAAGACTGGTTCTGATACTGTGACGTCAGCGTATACAAAAATATGCGGATACGAGCGTCCACACGTATCCGGATACACAGCGTATACAGAAATTTCCACTCTGGAGAGCGTATACAGAAATCTCCGGATACACCGAGCGTATACGGCGGACACGTGTGGACGCTAGGTGTATCCGCATAAAAAAATTTGCGGATACAAAAATCTCCGGATACGTGTGGACGGGACCTTTATCTCATGAGCAAAATTAAGATAAGGTCGTGTGTTATTTTCAGTTGGTTAATTCATAGTGTCTGAGGAGTAAAGTCAAACTTGTCTGTGACTTAAAATCACTGAGACGTAACGTAATTATGCACTTCCTATTTCCTGCTGCTGTGATTGTCCTTGTTCCGGTTCACTGATTTGTGGCGGGCAAATCATATCGTGTATATTAAAGGCAAACTAGCTCTTTTTTACACTGCAAGCAATGTTTTACTTACCCCTCTCCTTTTCATTTTTTATTTTTCTCCTCCTCCACAATGTTATTATTTTCCTTCCTCAATTTTTTTATTCCCCCCTCTACAATTTCACAATTTTAATATTTTCCCTCCTCCTCCTCCTAATTTCTATTGTTTTCCCTCCTCCACCACCGCCACCACATTTCCATTGTTTTCCCTCTACCACCGCCACCACATTTCTATTGTTTTCCCTCCACCACCACCACCACCACCACCACATTTCTATTCTATTTCAATTGTTGTTAAGTGGTTTGGTGGAGGGAAAACGATAGAATTGTGGTGGTGGTGGTGGTGTAGGAGGGAAAACAATAGGTGGTGGCGGTGGTGGAGGAAAACAATGGAAATGTGGTGGCGGTGGTGGTAGTATTCATAGGTTGGAGATCTATTCATGGCCATCTTCAGTATGATACCCACCGCTATCAGTATGTTCCGTGGCATACACTCATGGGTGAATGATGGTCTTTTTGGACAAATTTCCTGCAAACTGCTTCTCCTCTCACAAGGATCATCGATGGCCTGCTCAATTATCACTCTTACAGCCTTGGCTTTTGAGAGGTACTTTGCTGTCGTTTTTCCCATGTTGAACGTCTTAACCACAAGAAAAACACGATGGACAGTAGCTCTTGTCTGGATAGCCTCGTTTACATACGCATCACCAATAATTTATGCTGGAAAGGTCCGACTTTATGAAGGTGTTCCCTTTTGCATTGAGGATTGGGCCCCTGCGTTTGACCCTAAAAGAGCTCCAGCGATTTACACCATAATTTCCTTTGTGTCATTGTACGCATTACCACTTTTAGTGATTTCTGTTTTGTACTCAATCATAATCGCCAAAGTTTGGGCAAGGCACATTCCAGGCAACGCAACTCCGGGAAACGTTCGACTCTTGAATAAATCCAAGAAAAACGTGTTGAAGATGTTGATGACAGTGGTTCTTGCCTTTGCACTGTGTTGGTTTTTGATGCACCTCAACTTGTTTTTGCAAGACTTCAGCGACATTTTCGGTCCTTGTGGAATTCCAGTGGGTATGCAGACCACCGGGTTTTTGTTTGGTCATGCAAACAGTGCCATCAACTGCTGTATATATGTTATTTTCAGTCAGGAATTCAGACGCGGATTTAAAGATCTTGCGACGCCTTTCTTTCGGAAAAGATCGACTTTGCCTCTGGAAAATACACGAGGCGCCACACTTGATACGACTAGAAATAGTCAGAAAAGCTCTCTCAAGCCACAGTCTTCAAAAGTTATCGAAAACACTAGAGTTTAGAATGGTGCTTAATTAAAGAAAAATTAAATAAATTACCGCTACTTATGAAAGTGGACAAAACTGTAGTACACAGCCAGGACAAACGACTCTGTAGAACGATGTACTGGGGCCGTTTTTACGTACCAGTTTTCCTTAAATTAAAATGATTGTTTTTCATTTAAATAGCCCCTACTCTAGCATTGGCAGAAAATCATATTTAAATGACCCTGTGTTACTTGAAATTAGTCGACTCTTATCTCCGATTTTCAGGCCTTTTCAAACTTGTGTCCTCGAGGGACTCATCAGATATACGGTTAGAAAACACTTTTTATGACCAATCCCCTTACTAGGTGATTCAGATACAACAGCTATTCAAATGAGTACAGGAAACACTGGCACGCATTGTCCCATTCACTTCACTTTGTCCGACACGAAGGGCGATTAGCGACCCACCCACCTTCCCCAGCGAGTAAGCCAGGTTCCAGATTACCTATATTCAGTTCAGTCTGCTGTCTTGGGCTTGTCCCAGGTCACACTGATTCCCCATACCTTATTATAATGTCATGAAGATGAATATTATACTGTTCAAAATAGTTCACACCAATTATGGAATATTTATTATTGCTGGATGTTAACGTAAGGGTACATTAAAGACATGAGAAAGAAAACCACATTTTGTGAGTTTATTTAATCAAAGTTATTGAATAAAACGTAATGGTAAAGCCTTAGAGACCTTTAACAATTAAAAAAAAAAAAAGCTAAAAAGGATATTAGCATTGTACTCTTCAGCACACAAGAAAAAAAAATTTTCAAAAAGCGTGCTAACCAGCATTATTAAGTAGGAAATTTGCTTAAAAGTATATAAATTATATTATAGGGAGTGAAAAGGGCTTTATTGTAGGAAGCTAAAAGGTTCTACATTTCATTCATACAGCTGAATAATAATGTTAATCGATGAAAAAAGAAGCGGGTTACTGAGACTGAGGAAGCACGTCTAGAGCGTGGAGCGAAGTAAAACTCCAGGCCCCGGTTGTTCAAACGTCGGATAGCGCTATCCAACGGATAAATCACTATCCAGCGGATAGCGTAATTGATTTCCGTAATACTTATCCGCTGGATAGTGATTTATCCGGTGGATAGCGCTATCCAACGTTTGAACAACCGGGGCCAGGGGTCGATTATTTAAATGAAGTCTAACTTAGACCGCGGTTACGAAATCTTTGGACCTCCAGATCTCTTTCTTAGTGGGCTATTTTAAGAAGATAACTACTTTTCTAGTCAACGCTTTATGCCTTCATGAAACTTTTCACGTGTTGACATAAAAGCGTTCGGCAAACTGAAAATGGCTTAGAACGGAGTTTTGTCAAACACTGGCTAAACTCCGTTTAAATAACTGGCCCTAGGTCACCAACCGAGTTGAAACCTTGACGTCTCAGATAATAAAATTATCTACTCATAAGGCAGTTGGGATACTCACTTCGAGCTAGGGTTTTAGTGCATTCGTACTTAAGAAGGTGAAATCAGTACAAAGTTAAGTCACGGATTCCTTTGTTTTATTTCTTTCAGTTTTAGCCTGAGACTACGATAAATGATCGCACGGCACGGTTTCTCCGGAATGAACTTGTTACAGAAACTGCAAGGGGATTAAGGAAATTGCAAGGAAATTATTTTATAGTTAAAATGTCTGCTTTAGACTCTACCTCGATAAAACATGTGAATATGTGTCCGTCATGTTTTCTTTCTCTTTTTCTTTTTTTTTCTTTGGAGAGCCCACTTAATAAGGACATCCGGGTGATGCGGACACTATGACATTTCCCTGTAGTGTCCGTATCAACCGGGTTCCACTGTATATATCTCATTATAAAAGAACTAAGATAGTACGCGCGCTCTGATTGGCCGAGAGGCGTGTTTTCATGAGAGTATGTAAACATGGTTGTGACGTCAAGATGTTTTGCTTTTCGCACACAAAGCACGAATTTGAAAAAGGTTTTCAGTTGAAACCCTAGACAAGATTACTTTATTTACCCATTTCCTCGTCGACTTCGTCTCGGGTTTGCACTAACTCTAACTCTCTCTCGAATTCTACCAAACCCTCTCGTGTTTATATGAGGCTATGCAAACACGGAAAACGTTTTCTATTGCTTAAATCTATCTCAGGCTGCATTCTAAGAAATCATTGGACTCTCAGACCTGTTTCTATGAGTGGATTATTTAGAGAAAATAACTGAAGTGCTTTTCTAGCATACGCTACATGCGATAAACAATTCTTAGATATTATCGTTAAGCGAGTTCGTTCTAGAGAGCTGTCCGTCCTGTAAAGAAGTCTGTTTGGAGGCAGCTGACTGTCGTTTATAACAAGAAATTTACTAATTCAATGGTGTTATCCTTGGGAGTTTGAATGTGAAAACTTTTCCACATATGCACCTGCTCCTAGAAAAGTTTCTCTGCACATATCTGTCATCCACACTTCCATCGCATCGTCTTTTCTTGGCGTTATAATCTTAGTTTCTAACTAAGGTTCGACGTCGGCTCTTCGTCTTTGAGATCATCTCCTGCCTAAAAAAGGAAAAAAGCAAAACAACTATTCATGGTAGAAAATAGACGACATCACCATTAACCATCCGTCATTGCTAAATGATCGGCACCCCAGTTCTTCCCAATTCAATTTTGACAAATGGGATGTGTCAGGGAAAGAAAACTAGCCCCGCCGCCAAAAGTACTTAAAATAAAACCTACCTCTGCTTTCTTATCTTTGACGGTGGACTTGACGCTAGTGGACTGACTAAAATATTTGCTGTCCATAAATACACTCGGTATGTTAGGGCCAAAAAATATCTTTAAGTTTGAGGTAACAGCATTTAATTTCATCAGCTCGAGATACTCGGGTGTAAGTTTAAGCTGAAAAAGAGGTACATAACATAATGAGTAAGCTCAGTTACAAGACATCAGTTACTGTCACACTACTGAGAAACAAAACATCTAACGTATAAGGTATGGATGATTCTAGTCCTAGAGGAGGCTTGATGTTACATGGGTAACATAAGGTATTAATGGTAGAAAAGGAAAGAGACTTATTGCTTGTTGTTTTCGAATTTGCAACATTTTCTGGTACAAAGGTCATCTGTGTACTGCATTTCACTAAAAACGTCAATTTCGCGGGACTCACAAATTTGGCAACTACACCGTTCTCGGGGGAAAAAAGCTGCTAATGAAGGTACTGTTCGAGATGTAACCTTGTAATTGGGCTTCCTGTGGCACAGCCCAATCAAAAAAAGGTTTTCGTCGTCTGCACTACAAAAAGGCAAAATGGCGGACTGATGTACAAGAAAGCGTTGCGAGTCCCGCTTTGCTATTGGACTGGTTATTTGACGTTTGATGGAAGGAGTGAATCATTTCAGATAAAAATAATCTAGCAATAAGATTTGGAACGCAGAAAACGCCACCAGTTCTTCCTGTAGCTTTTGTTTACAACAAAATCCGTTTAGCTTGCATATCTACCTTCTCCCGGGAACCCAACTGCAGTTTTCGAAAGTTTGTGTTTTCGTAGAGAAGCTACCCGCATTAGTCTGGTATTCATGCCAGGAACTGCTTTGCACCAGGGTCGTCGAAAAAAAAACTTTGTTGTTTATACGTATACCTTGTTTGCCTCTGCAAGTTTTACTGCGGTGTAGTATTCTGCATCAGCCCGAGATTTCATCCTTGCAAGATGAGCACCATCTGTTAAACGATATGAAAAAATCATAAATAAATCAAGACAAGGCAAAGAAAATGTTAAAAAGAGTGCCTTAAAATCATTAAATTTTTAAATAATTTACCTGATTGATTGGTCCTCAGTGTAGCGTTTTTTAAAGTAATGAAATAAAACGGAAACTGTTTTTGCATTTGATCTTTGATGACGGTGGGCGAGGAATGTACGACTACAATGTGTAATTTTCTCTATATGAAATGATCTAGAGATTAAAGAGATTCAGAAAGTGGCAAATTGAACCACGTGAACAAGTTTCCTCTAACTTGCCATCTACAGTTAATTACAGTAGGTTTCATTGGGCATTTTTTTGCCTGCTCATCTCCTAAGTAGAGAAAATGCCAACATGAATCTCGCGTTTGCCGTTTGCTGTGAACACGATTCTAAATCTCTTTCAACTTGTTTACGCGAGCATCTCTGTTTGAATTGTCCGACGCTATGACGTCAAACCAAGAACACAACTCACCTTCAATTTCCGACATTTTTCTCAGACTTTCTTTCTCCATAATTTTCTGATCAAATTGAATTTTTGACACCTGAGCTGCCTTCTCCGCCTCTAAAATGAGAGGAAAAAAATATATATGGAAAATTCGAATTTTTGTCTCAGTGAAAGTTATAGCCCGCACCGCAGTCATTTCCCGGGGCTGAGGAAGTGAAAAGGCCAGAAAAAACCTTTCCGCACTTTACATGCACCTTATCGAAAGGAAACAAATGCGACAAAGTTATTGTTACTTAAACTAAACGTTTTAAACGGAAACCAGTTAACGTGAAAAATCTGGCTCCAATTTGGTCCAGCATTTGATAGTGTATTTGAGAATGATTTAGAAGGCCAGAGTTTAAACCCAAATTTACTACAGTTTGTTTAAAAAATTTAGTAGATAAGGACTCCTACCAATAACCGCCTTCTTTCGCTCCGTCTCCGCTTCCTTCTCAACCACTTTTTGCTTCTGCTGGGCAATCAACAGTTTTGTTTTTTCCCCTTCCCTTTGAAGAAAGAAAAATATTTTCCAGCTGGTACATGTAATTCCTACATTACTTTTTACCAGCATTGAGGTACAGGTGGCTTCATCTGTTCATATCCAAAATAATAGCTGAACAGCAAAACATTACTCATCCCTCATCCTACTAAAACATACAGAATTTGATGAACTGTCATTCAAATTCAGTCTTGGAAGAAACAAACCACTTTTGCTGTACAATTTGCCACGTATAACGTTTTTGTATATTTTGACCTTTTAAGTCTTGTTACAGGTCAGAAATAAATTTTTTAACCCAGGCTGATTCTCAATTCCCCTTTACCTCCTAACAGGCCCTAATTCATGAATATCTAAGGCTAGGAGACAAAGCAAATTGAGAAATTACAGTCATTACATTCACATGCATTTATTGTACAGTGTGAGAATTTCTTTCAGTGACTTTGTTACAAATAGTTATGGTGAGTTCTGGGACTCATCTTGTGAAAACTCATGAGTCCTAGTCCAGAACCACTGAGTCCAAGTTCAAAAATAACGAGTCCCTGGTCTATTGTAACAGCTTGTAACCACACAGTTAATCTGAGAACAGACTCCAAAACTCTGTATTGATGGATTTCACAGTGATGTCATCAAATTGTAAAGTCAAAATAGCGAGGTTTTACGAATAAACAAAAAGTAAATCTTTGTACAAGTTTCCACTCCCGTGGCATGTTTCAATTCGAAAATACAGCAATTTAAACTTCCGAGTTTTTACAGTGCGTGACACCAAAATAGGAAGGCTGTCTCATAGAAAAAAAGTCTCTCCTCTTGATTTTCAGCCATACAACCATTTCAAGTATTAGAAGGTATGTTTATGCACACATATGCTAGTTCTCGTGTGAAAAGAAAGAGCTTTTATAGAAAAAGTGAACTCCAAATGTTTTTATTTCCAGCGGCCATATTGGTGCACCCAAACGGAACACCAATATGGCGTCTCCATACAAGGCTCTACAAAGGTGTTTGAAAAGTTTCGGCAAATAACTCAGAAACTGTCGGCCACAAAGACCTGAGACATGGACAAATTGTTCATGTACAGTCTTTTATAACATGTCATTTTCTTGGCTCCTTCCACTGGACGGTTTCCAATTTATTTTGTTTGTTGCGTGACCGTGAAGACGATCTATTATTGCAGTTTTTAATACTAAAACAAAAATATACTCCTTCTATATAATTGTAAAGCACAACAAAGACTAAAAGAAATAAGCGTCATTTAACAACAGCCACAAGAACAACCACAAAAATTAAACAAACAGGATATTCTACAAAAAACATCTTTAGATCAATCAATCTTTGCATCCTATGGGATACATGACACAAATTAGTTTGTGTCTTTGGGGATTTTTATGCACCAGTGACACAGGATGCAAAGGTAACAACAAAATCACTGTTCTTTTGGACACCTGAAAAGACATCTTTAATTTAAATAACTTTATTTCATCGCATGAAGATGCCATCAGATCACACTTACATTGCTTCATAGTTACGCCTGATACTCTCAGGTATCTTGGGTTTGGTCACTCTCACAGCCTGTGTGCAAGTCATAAACCATACTATTAAAAACTGAACCATTGGATAATGAAATTCTAGAGCTTGGATGGGCTTATTTATCATGGTATATTTACCAATTAATGAATGAGGCTGAGTAGGATATGAAGAATTAAGCAGATCGAGGAGGGTGTTATCCACAGAGGATGAAGGCCGAGGTGGATAACACCCTCCGAGATCTGCTTAATTCTTCATATCCTACCAAAGCCGAATTCATTAATTGCTTTGTTATTCATTCAAAATAATTCCTAGTTTAAAAACATAGCTAAAACATGTTTACCTGAATCAATGTTAAGTTTATCTTCGATAGCGTACATTTAGGTTTGTCCAGCTCTGCAAAATAATATTCTCCAAATAGCAGATGTTGCCCTCCGAATTGTCTTCTTGCTGTTTTTGCTATGTTTTCAGCAATTATTTTGCCTAGTTCGAGCAGTAGTTCTTACTCTTGAAACGAGTGAAGTGTCCGCCATTTTAGTTTCACAACAAAAACAACTCAACCTCATCCCCAGGTCTTCTCAGTTAACGGTGCATTAACCTGTAGAAGGCTGCATTTTTGACGTCATTTCCTCGTTAAACACAAAATTCTTCCAAATTTTGTCATCAGTAACTGGTTATGGTGAATTATGCGTGTGCTTTTAGCCAATCAGAATTGGGGAAATATTTTGAATGAATAATAAGAGCCATCATACCATGCTCTGCAAATACGGTAACTGTGCGTGTCTGCTCAAAATCAAAAACAAGCTGATAATAGGTTGTTTTTACAAATAAAGTCGGGAAGAATTCTCAATATTTTGTGGGCATTTTAATGAAAAAATTACTCCACTCACCCTTGTTGGATATGAGATGATTATAGCCAACTCACCATCTCATATCCAATGTGCACTTGTGGAATAATTGTTAATTACAATTCACAGCACATACATGTAAGTATTTTTGACATCAGAGGAATGTCAAAATGGACAGTAAAATATATTAAAAACTGGCATCTCACCTGAACTCTCAGGCCTGGAGACATTACAAGCAAATCTAACTGAAGGGCAGTCTTCAGGTTTTCATCAATTTGATCTTTTAAACGACATATAACATGCAAAAGTTAGCT
Source organism: Porites lutea (assembly GCF_958299795.1). Lineage (NCBI taxonomy): Eukaryota > Metazoa > Cnidaria > Anthozoa > Scleractinia > Poritidae > Porites > Porites lutea. The sequence goes on from NC_133204.1 coordinate 1,517,335, forward strand.
ATGATGCTACAGTTCACTAAACAAAAAGCACAGTAAAACTGTTTAATGTAGAAAAATGAGAAGAAAATTTGTGGTGATGTTTCAAACCTGAATCATGTCTTAATCAAGTCAAAAATGAAATTAATAATCGGAATGACAAAAATAAGTTTTCTCAATTTATTACTTAAATTATTATTACAACAATAATAATGATTCAATTTTGTCTCTAACACTTTTGGAGTTCTCAAGATTTTTTTACCACAAAACATTAGTTGAAAACATTTATCATTAAAACTTATATGTACAATTCTAGATGCATTAATCCTGAAAATACCCACCAAATAGGTCAATGTAGACTTCTTGAAGGGTGTGTGCACTGCAAAACTATAAAATGGAAGAATACACAAACAGTACAAGTCAAGCACTTTTCAAATGGATAAACACACTGGAAGATATCACAAAGGACTATACCAAGTGTTGATACCTGTATACGTCTTACAATATCAGTGTAGGGTTACTTCCATTAGAGAAGCAGAAATATACTAAAATTGCAGAAAAATTAAATGATAAAACTATCTAGATACAACAAAAATGTAAAATGCAACAAAGGTGCCAAGAAATTGTGTGGTTTGTTTTGCTCCGCAAGTTTGACAATAAAAGCACTTTTCCTTTATCTTCTGGTTCATATTCCTGCATTTATTTTCTACTTCTTTCTCTTTCACAGAGATGGCAGGGTTTTTTTTTCACATTCAGTTTGTACTCATTTATCAGTGTGGTTCAAGGCAGTTAAAGGATTAATCTAATATTCTTTTGCTTTATAATAATTTATTACTGTAAATAAATATATGTTACAGGTGAAAATGAAATTCAGGTTAAATTTTTTTAACCTGGGTTAATTCTCTATTTCCCTTGTCTCCTAAGTAAAACCATTATTATTCAATTAGGGCTAGGAGACAAAGGGCCTGTTTACACGGCCGAAAAAATTGGAATGGCTCGGATAAAAAAACAAACGGCTCCGACAAAATTTGACTTGTAAACGGTACTTGACCTGTTCCAGTTTTATCCGTTCCGTTCCTTAAAAGGTCCATAGGCGGCTATGGACCCCTTTCGGAATGGAACCGATAAAAAACGGTTCCTTATCCACATTTTTGTTTTCTTTTCAACGTGTAAAAGCTCACTCTTTTTTCAGTACCGTTCTGTTACGTTTTTTCTGAGCTATGGTGCTCCACGTCAGTTGTTTAGCCTGCGTGCCCACATTACTGAATTTGTACGTGTAAATAGGAGATTTGGTCTGGAACCGGTACTTGTTTCTAACCGAGCCGTTCCTTCTCTTTTAACGTGTAAACAGGCCTACAGGAAATTGAGAATTAACCCAGGTTAAAAAAATTTAACCTGAATTTCATCTTGACTTGTAACATTTTTGTTATTTATAAGCTGTCCATGAATCTGCTTTTAAGACGATTTATTGAGTCAAAAAGGTAAAATGAAATTATTCAACCCACAGTGGTAAAAGTCCACAACAATAATATGGCAAGGCATTTTAAAAAACATACCTGATTAAGTTCATGATGTATCTTGTTAAAAATCAAAGCTTTATCATAGTCAGCTGTGTAATTTTTCACAATGTCAAACACTGCAAAAGGGATGGAAAACTGCTAAGAAATCAGGGTTGTCAGAAAGTTTTGAATTAGACAGCTGAGTTGTCAAAGTAAGTGGCCAGTCCAGGAATATTTTATTTGAAAAACACCATCTGTAAAGGAATGTCAAGCAGAGTACCCAGCCAAGTAAGCGGCGATTTTGGCTGGCAGCTGGCTACTTTTGACAACACTGGCAGCCCATGTAAACCCAATCATTTCAGAGAGCCAACTAAGTATTATTAGATTTCAATATTGAATGCAAGGCTCTCAAACCAGATGGTCCTTGTTTGTTTGTTTGTTTGTATCTGATGATCATTTTGCATTGCTTTATAATGTTAAATATACACTGTATTTTCTGTACAAGACATGCTGCTTTCAAAGTTTACAAAGTATTGTACTGCAAGTGCAATTAATAGTGGTTTACATGACTGTAAACCAATAACAAAGACTTCAGCCATCATTGTATTTTTGGTTTCATATATTTATTTCTTGTTTGATTTTGAATAATTAAAATTTGTGAGGACAAGTGCTAACATTGTCTATTTATGTATTTTGAATCAGACTTGACTAGAAAAAAACTGGGCTAAGCGTAGCTAACTTTGTCACCCTTCTCAAAAGTGAACCTTTGAATATTAGCATATTTTTAAATAATAATTCTAGTCAAAAGGTGCTGCTCAACTTTGAAGAAGAAAGCAAGGGTTAAGCATGGACATGTGGTAGTATTTCATCAGATTTACCTTACCTGAAGAAGAATCCAAAATATTAACAACTTCAATGCGATCAAAGTAAATAACAACACCACCACTGGAGAGAAAGGAAAGGTCGTGAAGTATTAAGATGGAATCCATCAGGAAATTGAGTAATTTTAATTTTCAGTGAACAAAAACTTTGTATCAGAATAATTTAAAGTATATTGCATTCTTTTTTAAATTTTTCAAGGGCTATAGATGTAGTTAGTTAGATCTGTAATAACATCAAAGAAAATTTCTCATCGGAGCCTGACAAAAATGTCAGTTTCACAAAATGACATCTTACACATGAAATTTTCAGAATTTAACTGTGTTTTTACAATTCTTGTGAAATTTGACATTCATTTTCTCGGGCTCCCATGAGAATTTGTCTTTGGTGTTATTCCAAATAACCAATTAATAACATATATAGCCCTTGAAAAGTGTAAACAAAGCACGCAATATTGTTTAAATATGCTGGTACAAGGAAAATGCTCACTTTCCTGGTGTATTCCATCTTAATACAACTTATAAAGTATAGTACCAACAACAGGATTCATAGCCCAGCTCAAACCACCTCATTTCATGTACTTGACTCTACATGTATTTCTGCTGCAAGTTACAGCCATTCTCAGGTTACACGTTAATTTCCTTTGTCTTCTACAAATAATTAGAGTTAGGATACAACTAAAATTCTACATTAAAGTAGGTTAGACACTGTTCAAAATGGAAAAAAGATTTTACCCACATTACCCACCTTGTTCCACATGGAACATTCTTAACTTCATCAGTTTGTAATGTAGTTTGAACTGATCGGTATGATGTGAGAAATGGAATCATGATATGATAACCTGGCCCACTGGTCGAAGAAAGCAAGGCACCACCCTGGAATGACACAAGACATAAAATAATAAGTCTTTTAAGTGTTGCTGTATTTTGCATGTCATACATGTAGCTCTTAAAACATTGTTTTTATGTTCAGATTTGTATCTGGTTGCCCTACAGGAAAATCTATCTCACTTACAGCTAGCCCTGAACAATTGGAAATAAGTTTTTTGTAGCCCTGTACACCATAAAATCTTATTCAGTCAAACCTCTACTAATGGCCACCTCTTTACAACGGCCATTTTTTCTGGCGGACAGTCCACACATTCACTCTTGTTTCAACCACTCTACAATGGCCACTTTCTTCTGTCCCCAAGGTGGCCGTTGCAGAGAGGTTCAACTGTACCATAAAGTGAATTAAAGTAAACATCTTGATCTTCCTTCTTCAATACATGTAGTTTCTGTGACTTCTCATTCAATGACTGAAACTGTTGCAAGGCACAACATTAACTTTTGTTGTACCATATGCAGTAAGTCATTAAAAACCAGAAAATAATATTGATGCACATTAGTTTACATATGCTGTCTTTTACCTTTTAAATACTATGCAAATCTTTGGCTACAAAGTAAAAGTCTTGAAAATATTTGATCTGTACATTCATCACATCCACCCACAGAAAGATAGGATTTCATCAGAAATGGGCAAATTTGTGCTGTGAACAAGTTTTAATTACAGCTCCATTTAAAGGACATAATATTATTGTTTTAACTCACAGGGCTCCGGTTGTTCAAATGGTGGATAGCGCTATCCACTGGATAATCACTATTTCCACTGGATAATGCAGTTGGTCTTCATACTATTATATCTGCTGGAAAGCGATTTAACTGGTGGATAGTGCTATCCAATTTTTGAACGAGGCAAGTTGTTTAATTACTTACCCTATAGTAAACTCCTACATGCCCTTCAAGTAAAAGATGAAAGTGTTAGGTTTTTTTTGCAGAAATTGAATATTAGTACACAAATAACAAATAAATAGCTTTCTCTGCACACCGGAATATGCAGTGATCCAAACATTTTATTTTTGTGCAACTCTAGATCTGTGTTTATTAATTCTAAAATTAACTTGTTAGAGGCAGCTCTTTCTGATGGTGTACTTTTCCTTGTATACAAGTATGATAGACTTTAATTTTTTGAAATGTTCTTTTTTTCTTTTACATTACTTCTGTACTCATTCCCTTTTTGTGTGTGGCTGCTCAAAATCAATGAAGTTTATAAAAAATAGTAACTTTTAGCAAGCACTATTAGTGGATTCCTCTGATGAAAATGCATCTGTTGGATTTAGCACTATGGCATATCAAAATTATGCAAATTATCCTACTGTTGGTTAATCCACCTGTTTAAACACTTCATTTTCACCTGTCCCTAATGGAAACCCTCTTAGGGGAAGGGGGAGTCTTTCCCAGGTCTGAATTTCAAATAATAGGCCATGTATTGTCCCCACCTCCCCCCCCCCCCCGACAGTATTTGACTCATCTTTATCTCATCTGTCACCATTTCATCTAGACTTAGGTCGCTGTTTCAAGGCCTATATCAGAGCCCCTGAAATGGGCCATTACATTTAATACCCATACCTCCCAAGGGAACATGGAATTATTCCAGGGTAAGGTAAAAAAAAAAATGAGGGTTACTTTATATGGTAGAGTAAAAAAAAAAATGAAATTCTTTGAGGGTGAAGCTTTAATTTTCAAGAAATTCTTCAGCGGTAGGACCCATATTTTATGGAAGTCTTCAAGGGTAGATGCAATTTTATTTAATCTTCAGGCGTTAGAAGAAAACATAGTTCCTTAACCAGGGGGCCAAGGATATATTAAATGCAATAGCCCAGTTTGTAGTTTAGGTCGGGGCTAGCTAACATCTTGCAAGAAATAAAGTTAAACTTGTAAATAACTGGACATTTCTGAAACCTAAGAAAACCTTAAGAAAAAGGCTTAAGTTAATACCAGAATCTCTTTAAAGAGAAAAACACAGTTTTCAGTCAGACCTTTCGTTTTTTAAGCTTGCGTAAATTGTGGCAACGCTTTACAAGTTTATCGTTGCAGAATTATTTCTTGCAAAATAAAAACAAACAAATCCAATTACATCCAAACAAGTGTATCAATGTTTATTCTTACCTTCATCTATTTTGTGAATGGAGAAATTGAACATCACTGCCGTTAGTGCAAAAAGCACACCTAAAACCGCGGCGGCCGCCATTTTGAAAGGAAGCAGATGGGAGAATCCAGAATGCAATGCGGGCAAAAAACAGGTGTCTAACATAGCCTTAGTCCCCTCACGACCTTAAAAGAGGCTTAATTTTTCTGTCGATTTTAACAGAATACTCCTCCATTTGTTTTTGAGTTTCTATTATATGTCATTATCTGAAAAGATTGATTTACCCCTCTCAGGGGAATAGAAAATTGGCAAAAGACGAAAAGGCAGCCAAGTTGACGAACTGGAGAGTCACGTGACCTCGATTGGAACAATCGTTCAATCATTGAAGAGAATAACATAGTAGAGTGGACTTCAAACATGGCGGGCACTTCTTCGCAGGTCTCAAAACAACCTTTCCACGAGACTTACGAACTGAAAGAAGAGTTGGGAAAGTACGTATTTTTTGAAGCCGACTGAAACTTTTTTTTCGATGTCTGTTTACCTTTTGTTTGCCGTATATTTCTCTCAGAGGTGCTTTCAGCATCGTTCGCCGGTGTGTGCATAAGGAGACAAAAGTTGAGTATGCCGCGAAAATTATCAACACCAGGAAATTGTCGTCCAGAGGTAGGAATCCAGTTTTCAGCTGTTCTTGATACTGACAAATTATTGCTCCCATATTGGACTCTTAGTTTCTAGTTTAAATCCTTACGTTTGAGAATTATTCTTGTGATTTTCACCTTTAATTGAGGAAAAAAAAAAAGAAAATTCAATTGATTTACTGTGAAAGAGTCGTTTGAAAAGCTGCAGACTTGCACAGGTTGTATGAGAAAATATTTTTATTAACTACAGAGCGAAAACAGAATTTTTGGTGGAGATCGAACAAACATTTCGATGACACTTTTGTTTTACAAGGGCAACGGTATTCTTTCCGCAGACACAAGTTCGCCTTTTTATACCCAAGGATAGTAGAAAAATATTACGATTGAAAATTTAAGCCACAGAGGAAATTGTTTATTAAATTATATTATTTGGCCGTAGCTGCAAAGAAGGGTTATTTTGTAAAAAAATATATTAAGTTTAACGTTTTGATAAACATACAAGCTTACAGTAAAAAAAATATGACAAAATTCAAAACAGATGTCTACGATCTAGCGTTTGACCTGAGTGAATTTAATATTTCAACGCCAAAGCCTTCAAACATATAATTCGCAGTGGGCGAGAAAACAACTTGTTTTCCACCTGTGTAGATCGTAAATTGTGATATTTGCCCGGATTAATTTATCTAACATTTTCCTCCTTGTTCATTTAGATCTACAAAAGCTCGAAAGAGAAGCTAGGATATGCCGACTACTCAAACACGCAAACATAGGTGGGTCGACATAGAATTTATTTTATTGAAAGTAATAAAGCTTAAATATCACGCGAATAAAACGGAAGGCCCTAAAATTTTGATCCCAGTGTTATGGAAATGCTCTCGCTGTGTAATCGTTAATTTTTTCCTGACGAATGTTTGACCGAAAAGTCATATTATTTTTTGGATTGTACCCCAGTAGAAATAGTGAGCTACGTTTTGTGACCAGAGAAATCAAGCGACGGGTTGTCATATTCTTGTCTGACGCTGTGCGCCTTGAAGCGATGACTAGCTCAACAACTGTACAAACAGAACGAGAACTGCATTGACTTGAGCGTGGGCTAAAAACCCCGGCTCACTAATCGATGTAATCATGTGCTTTTCCTCGTTAAGCCAGTTTAGCAAAGTTAGACAAATGACTCATTAATTGGCATTTGTTCGCGGCCAGATAGCTTGACTTTGATGAAACCTGTTTACTGGGCGGTATATTCGGTAGTGTTGTTATTCACCTTCGAATTGCCTGCGTAGGCGGATGATGTGGAAGTTCATCTTATTTCTTTTATGTAGTTTGTCACACAAAATCGAAGTACTTGTATCTCATGAACACATAACCGGTGTACGAGAGGCTAACAACTCATCGTTTGCTTTTGTGGTTAATTGTCGTGAGGGAGGGCCATATCAATTTAAACAAGGTAGCCCAGCAGATCTTTTCATGAGATAAAGATTCTGAATTTGGTTTGCGGAGGTGACGGATTTGATAACTTTCAATTTTAAAAATTTTATATCAAGAACGTTTATGTAAATCTTAATCGCCAGTCTCTATGTTTATGTAGCACATATAAGAATTTGAATATCGGTCCAAAAAGTACAGAGAAACCTGAGATTGAGAACCGAAGCGATAATTCAAACCGTGAAGCCTTTTTTTTCCATTTCTTGTCGGACTTAAGTTGCTCTTAATAATATATTACTTTTGGTGAAATTGTTAGAAAGGGAAAATGTACATGAGTCAGTAATGCAGACTTGACACGTGTCGATTTCGCGGGAAAGTCTTCGACACGCGATTTATGCTTTTGAGTGGAATCTCAAGATTCCTTTTAACCTAAGCAATTGATCATTGCCGTACGTGAGCTGGAAATTTTAAAACAGTTGGAGGGCGAGTGGCTTGAAGCTCACAAAACTGTTTATACTCCCGCAAAACACGAAAAACACACTTCTTGCTGTGAAATTTGCATTTTTATTTGATTGTTGAAAGCCAATTTCTTTATAGCTAAGGTGGTGTATTTTATTCCTTCTAAATCGACTTATTACTTGTATAAATTGATGCAGTCAGAAAAAAGTTGAAAAAAGTTGTAGACAACAGTGTATGAAATTGGATGTCATATAACAACATAAAGCAACAACCCCAGGTTACAAGTCTCACGGATGCTGTTAGGCCTTCTTCAAGGGGTCCAGACAAATTATCACACTCATTAACACCATGATGTGAGAAATTTGCACAAAGCATGTCCAAGACGATTCTGTGTAACTGTCAATAACAACAACCCTTTTTTTAATATAAATAAAAAGCCTAAATAATTAATTTTGGTAACAGAAATGCTTCACAGTAGATCATTGACACCTAAACCCTATTACTATCAATAAAACTTGCTTCAAAATAATCATTTGTGTGAATCAACTCATCAGTGGTCATTTAAGTTCTTATATATTCTATTTTTATTTTCTTTTGTATACTGTGGTAATTGTTTCAAAGGGTGCCTGTGTAGATATGCAAAACTTTGAAGCACTTTGTTCACCTTTTGTGTTGTTATTTTTCTAACCTGGAAGATGAAAATGACATTGAAATTTACTTTCTTTTGTTTTATTCTTTTTATGAACTTTGATAGGTACATCAGGAATGATAGAGTTTTTTTTACAAAATTCAAATGCATTATAATGAGCTCATAACAGGACATTATTATATTCTCGTATAGCATTTCGTTCTCAAGTCAAACTTTAAAATCAGTGTTTTTCTCCTCTTGCCATAATTCATTTATGTTATAGCTAGAACTCAATGCTGAGACTAATATTCTAAAATCCATGAGTTGACGACACAAATTTGGACGTACATAACATAAACTTCATGTGACCTTCATTAACTGATAAACTGTATGCTTTATCTGATTATTTCTCAGCTTTCACCTTTATTTGTCTATTTAAGTTAAAAATATACACCAAAGAGATGTGAGATTGAAATTTCTTTTTATATTTAATGTCCTTATGAGTTAAATGCAGTTAACGCCAATGTGTTAAATGCACTTGTTTTTGGACTAAATAAAAACAGGAAAGTATCTAATAATAACCTGATTTGTGTGCTTATGAAATTATTATTTTATTAATATGTCTTGGTAACCTTTCAACCGTCTTCACTACATGCATGTACTCATAAAAGTGTTAAGAGAGATTGCAGATGTGTCCATTAACCCTTACACAAAAGGCAAATTCTGTACGCATTGAGTGTTTTCTACAATAGAAATGTTCATGTTGCTGTAGAGAAGTTGTTTGTAGATATCATTTTACTTTTTTCTAGAGGAAGGTTTGATTTTAACAACAAATGCAGACATTTCCTCTGGAAATAAATTCTTGGTGCAGATTATTGTCTGTGGAATGCTTGAAATCCTGCCCAATGACTGTCACAGTTAGCTTTTTTATCCAAAACAATCAGTAATCATATTTACTCTTATATAATTAATTTTTTTTTAAGTGACCATGCCCTGTCCTATCGATATTTAAAATGTTGGGATAAAGGTACAGTCCTGCTAGCTGTGAGGCATATATGGGCACGAGGCAACATCAGAGAGTTCGTTTAGTGACCGTAGTCTGACAATGAGATAGAAATTGACTTGGTACTACTAAGAGACTTCCCTGACGACCAAGTTCTTCATCTTTTTTAAAATAAACTGTCAATAAACAGTTATAGTTTTGCTCTGGCACATCTTCATGTTCTAATATTATTTACAGTTTTGTTGGAAAATTAACTTACCATGACTTACTGAAGCTAATGAAAATTTTATAGGTACCCAGCTAAGGGGGTCCTAATCGAATAATTACCGCAGTATCCCATTTTCTTTAACTGAGTGCATTTTATCATGATATAATTTCTTGACATGTTTAGAATTAATATACTATTTAGCCTGTGAAAACAGCTGACATTTCATGACACCACCACTGGTTTCCCAAAAAATGACGTCAGAGAAGCAAGGACATAAATTCCATACTGTTGACTTGAGACTACCCAGATCTGGGTAGTGACGTGTCATCAGTATAGAATTTCTGCGCTTGTTTTCTCTGACATCATTTTGTGCGGAAACCAGTGATGGTGTCATCCCGAAATGTCAGCTGTTTTCTCAGGCTATAGAATACATGGCCCAGAATATTTTTCTGTACAGCCTTGTTGCACTCAGAGTTCATAATTTGAA